>NC_029773.3:38528331-38542488 GCF_000817695.3 Arachis duranensis | reverse complement strand
TGGTCATGATGAAAAGGAGGAGCAAGGCTAACCAAGGAGGAGTTTGAAAAAAAAAGAAGAGAACAAGGCTACCGCAGGATGACCAACAGTAGGGTGAATAGATAAACAAAGAAAGAAAGAAAAGGTGCGGATAAATGATGGTCATTCTTGACATAGAAAGAAGAAGGAGAAAAGACACATTAGCCATCAGGCTATTATGCTTCTTGTTATTGTTTATACAAATTATATAATTAAATTTTATATAATTATTTAATTATATCATCAAACTAATTGATTCGATTAATGATTTAATGGTTGAACTATTAATCCAATAATTTAATATTTTAAGTGAATTAATTATCGATTCGATTTTGATAATTATAAATTTCACATTAAAATTTAGCTGACTTGGTCAACAATTATATATTTAATCTCGAATTTATCTTAAAAAAAATTCGACGGTAGCATCAATATATTTTTTTATGTCAAACTAGGTGAGTATATTTTTGCTCCTAGATATAGTTGCAATTAAGTTAGAACTTAGAATATGACTGATAGCTTCCATCGAGGCTCTCTTTTTATCTAGATAATATAGTTCAACAAAAAATCCGATAGTAAAAAAATAAATTTCTTGTAATATAAATTTGCATCATTAAATAACACTTTTAGAAAGAATCTTATAGTGATGGCTACCTCCTACCAATGTTACAACTCGTAGATATTTCAGAATACCATATTAGCCTCTAAACACGATGAAAAAAAAGACATAGTTCCAAAATTCAAAATTAAATATATTTAGTGTCCCTTTTTATAGTAATTATGTTCCCATTCTTCAAATATATTCATGGGAGATTGACCATTGACCATTGACCATAAGAATCAGAGAATATCAAACCTAACTAGGAGTGAAGAAATAAAAAAATATAAGAAAATTAAGGATAAACTACCAAAAATGAATCTGAATAATTTTGTGTTAATAAAAATATATTCGAATTTTGTTATCCATAAAAACACCCTCAAATAATTTAAAAATGTAATAAAAATGTCTAACATTATATTAAGGAAAAGTTTAGGGGCCAGTAGTTTTGTTGAATTTTGGCCAACATGTAACCAGCAGAGAAATGTGAGTCATTAGATGAAATCTCACACCAATCTCACACCATTAAATTATCATTGATGTCTATTTGCTAGCTACCAATTACAAAAGTTACTGGCCCCTAACATTGCTCATCTATTAAATAGGTATTCTCAAAAAAATGTTTTAGAGATTATTTTTGATTCGATTTTTGCAAACATCATTAGAAAAATAAAATATTTTTATCTTTAAAATTTGGTGATTTTTTTATAAGTATATTTTTTATGATTTTTTTTTATGAACAACCAATAATACTTTTAAAAAATTACAAAAAATATATACTTACCGAAAAATCACCATTTTAAGGATAAAAATTCATTTTTCTAATTAAACTCGTAAAAAATCTCATCAAAATTCAATCTCTAAAGTATTTTTTGAAAAATACATATTTAATATTGAATATTTTTGTCACATTTTTAAATTATTTAAGAATATTTTTGTCAATAGAAAAAAATAAATGTATTTTTGTCAATAAAAAAATTATTTGAGTATATTTTTAGTAATTTACCCAAAATTAAATAAAAAAGTAGAGATTCACCCACACAAAAAAAAAGGTGCGGGAATAAAAGAAAAAGGAAAGGGAAAAAAAGGTGCATGTTTTGGGTTCCTTAGTAAAAATTTGGTTAAAATTAAAATATTTGTGCGGATACACCTTATTTATCTATATTTGCAGTAACATATTGATATAGTTATATCTATCATAACTCTTTTAAGCGTCAAAATAATAGATAACATGCATTATTCGAATCTATGGTGTGACAATTTGATGAGAGTTTTTTTTTTGGGTTAAAATTGAAGAATATAACTGCATTTTTGTTTATTATTATTATTATTATTATTATTATTATTATTATTATTATTATTATTATTATTATTTTGTAACAATAATGACCGACTTTTGTTACAAAACTATACTAATTAATTTGCATTGTAACAATTTTAGATTTTAATAAAAGCATTTATTACAAAATGTTATGTTTTGTTGCATATGCATATATAAATAGGTCACCAAAAGAATATGTGTATATAAATAACTTGCAGATCTTTATTTCTTTTCAAAGCTATTAAGATGGCCAAAGGAATAATTCTTGTGTTCATTATGCTTACAATAATATTGCACGCAGGTAAAAATATTATTCTTCTGTATTCGCGCTTGTCTATACTATTAAGCCATTAGTTTTATTACTTTAGTTCTTAATTGCTGGAAATTAAACGTTTGCTCAAATTCTAGAATATGTAATAATATTCTCTAAGAATAACTAAATTGCACTACAATACAAAAATATATAGTAGTGTGCCTGTTTTCGTTTCTTCTTCTACACACGTTCTTTATTTATTTGTTTTTGCGCTATCCATGTTATGTTGGGTTATAATTAGCCTTAGACTAATAATGCTAGCTAGGTAGCAATTTTTTTAGTCTTAGATTAGTCATTTTTTAAAATTATTTTATTTATTTTAAATTCTAAATCTTAAATCATTAATATTTAACCTTACAAATTAAATTATAAATGCTAAACCATAATTTTCCTAGAAATAAAAATGGACTAATAATATTGATTAATTAAAAATTAGTTTCCTGCCTATACTTTCTTTTAGTCTTATATACTAATTGAAAATTTTATTTATTTATTTAACTTTTCAATAATTGAACCATATTTTCGTTATTTCGTTGCGGGGTTTTAATTTGGCGAGATATATGTCTTGAAAATTTTCCACGGATATTGCTTACCAAATTAATTATTATTAGGTCTTGAAGTCGCTGCATTTCCTCCGGTATGTTGCTTAGACCATCCTCGACCAAATTGCGATAACACACTTTGCAACATAGCGTGCCATTCTAGCTGCAAAGGAGGAGGGTTCTGCAAAGGATCCGATATTTGTCATTGCCGTTGTGACTAATATAATATTATGGTTCACACATACTTAATTATATATATAGTTGCTAATAAGTTATGGTTCCACAGAAGCATATCTATACGCATATTGTAATAGGGTTTCTTAACCAAATGTATTATTATATGCATGGCAACGTAATAAGTTTTACTGGTTTCAACATTATGAGTTCAAACAATTTTATGTTTCTAATACTTGATTAAAGTCTTGAAATTTTGTTAAGATTCGAGAAATTATTACATATAGACTAAAATATTAGATAATTATTTTGAAATGACTTAACAGGAGGGTTTAAAAGCGAGGCTAAACTTGGTTGTTAGGCATTGATACACTTTTACGAAATAATTAATAAAAATAGAAATAATAGAAATTTTAAATTTCAAGAAATTAGAAGTAAGAAAGATAGAGAAACTCCAAAATCGATATTATCCATCACATGGTTATGCCCTTATACCTTCCTAAATAATTTATATTTTTTCAATATTCACCAAGTTGTTGCATTTGGTACTTGATCAATTACTATATATCTACCCCAGGCTTAGAGTGTGTTTGAATTCATGGATTTTAGAAAAGAATGTCTTTTTTTAGAGAATTTAAAATGCTTTTTTTTTTGTCAAAATTATATATTTATACATTTAGAGAAGTCATTTTTCAAAGTTTTAGAAGAATTTAAACAATGTATTTTCATGATGTAAATAGAAATCCACATCCTCTCTAATAAGTTGAAATTTAAAAGCTAGCTTCCCAAAGACAAAGATATATCATTTCCGATTTATTTTTTTTAGTACACATATTAGATTGGTGTATCCAAACTAAAAATTATTAAGATTAATACAATTAAAAATTAATTCAAAACTCAATTATATTTATTCTCTAATTTGTTCATCATCAAAATTCAATCCCAGATATAAAACAAACAGAAGAAAGTTTTGGGTTGAGATGGCGCTGTATGTGAACTAAACCATTGTTGAGTTGGGAGGCTAGGCCAACATAATTGAGCCCCAAATTTAGATGACTGTGTTTCGTAACTAATTTCTTCTTTTACCAATTCTGTGAACTATGAATCACATTCATTTAATACTGTTTGTGTATTGTTGAAAATGGAAGAAGACGAAGAAGAAAAAGAAGTGATATCCTATTTTCTGGAGACTTAGTTAAGCCTTTATGTTGGCAGGGAAGGGTACCAGCGTCCAGCGGTAACCTTATCAAAGTAATTAATTATAAAATGCACCCCATGTCAAAATTATTAATATTATAAAACTAGTTGGTTATTTTGTTTTTTTTTTTCTACTAAAGATAAAAAAACTCAAACTTATAATCTCTAAGTGAATATGAAAAGATTATGCGATTTGAGTTATAGTTCGTTGGTTGATTATTTTATTTTTTATTCCCCCTCCTTTTTTGCAAATAAATTCTAGTTCATGTTTTTTCAAAATTTTCAAACCAATATATTGAACCACTTTCTTGTTTCTATATATTGAACGATCTCAAGTTATTATTTTTTAATCTATCCTTTTTCCCCACACAATTAGTCAATTGAAATAAATATAATTTGACCTAAAGAAAAAGATTATGAAAAAAAAAATAAAATTGGACAAAAGTCACTTGAAAAATATTTGAATTTTAATTTTTTTTTATAAATTTTTTGGGGTGTCAAATAATACTTGTGATCGTAATAGGAGATTGCTATCACTATGAAATTTTATCTAATTATTTTAAAGATGCAAAATTTATATATAGATTTGCATGAGGTTATGGATCTGCTCCAGCTATGTAACATTTTGGTTTCCACCTTATAATCGTGTATGCAAGTTTTACATTTTATTCGGATAACGTTTATAATAAGTTTTTTAGAGATCTTTAAATAAATTAAAATGAATAATAACGTAATATTAATATTATGTTAATATTTAATTTTATTTGACGAAGTATTTGATATTGGGTTCAAAAGATTTAAAAAGTTCGACTTTATTAATATCATTTATATTAGTAATTTATTCAATCTTTATTCTAATTAAATACTACTACTTGAAATAATTATTTGAGTTTTTACCATATCTAATTACCTTAATTTCCTTTCAAGATATTTACAAATTTAACCTCACTGACTCAATAGCTTAAAATCTCGACATATAGCGTTTAATGCGCCACGTGTCGTAACGCATGCCTTTCCCCTCTAATTAAGTGACATTAGTCACTAATTATACATTATATAAGTCACAAAAATCTTCTCTCTCTCCTCTAAAATCAGCCGAAGCCATTCATGGGAGGAAGGGGGAGGTTTTGTTGATTACCGGACTTCCGAGATTGATTTCTTGAGATTCGTGGCTCCCACAAAAATTTTGATCCGATAGAAGTGACTGTATCTTCATTTTCTACGCGGTGACATGTGTTTTGTTCGGTGGAATCGCGAAGTGGAGCTGCCCCTGCTAGGAACCAATTCGGCCAAACCAAAGGAGGGGAGGAACCATAAAATTTTTGTCGTTTTCGCTCCGTTTGACTGATCAGAAACCTCCTCTAGTATCTTGTGTGTATTCTGCACTTCACAGAAGTAGGGTTTGACTCTTTAATCAGTTAAAATTATAAATTAATTGATATATATGGTTGGATTATTATTTGTTGATGTCTGTTGCTCAAATCTATGATTGTTAGCTGTTGAAAAATTTAGCTGAATTACTGTTGAATTTGTGGTTGGATTTCAACCATAATGAGAAATAAGGCACCGAGATGTTGTTGTTGAATAATTAGCTGAAATCTGAGTTATATGATAGTATGCGACTGAGTTTTGATAGTCAGATTTTGATTTGGAATTAATTATAGCTAAATGAGTATTTTGAACGGAAGTTTCGAGTAAAAAGGAGAAGAGGCGTGGGCGTCACTTTTTTTTTTACTCTTCCTTTTTTTTAAAGAAAGTATAAAAATAGAATTAAACACTCTCCTACCCTATTTACACTCTAAACCAACCAAAAATTTAAACTTAACAAAAATTTTTTTAGTTTTTGAAAAATTTTTCAGAGACAATGCAAACAAAACTTGCACTTCAAGCAAAGTGCAATTCAAAAACAACTATTCTAACCAAAACATGAATCTAACAAGTAACCTAACAATTAAAAGTTTAAAGAGAAAGAAAACTACCTAATAATGACAACTCAATTCATTCATTGATTATATCTACAAGAGAATGGAAAGAGTTTACCATAGTGGGGTGTCTCCCACCTAACACTTTTATTTATTGTCCTTAAGTTAGACTTATGGGAACTCTTTGTCATGGCGGCTTTTGCTTGTATTAGTCCTTGAACTTCCAACCATGCTTGAATCTCCAAAATGCTCCAAGATTATTAATTGATTGTATCAAGCCATGATACAGTTCTTCACAAGTCTTGATCTCCCAAAGTTGATCCTTATATATTCAAGGATCCCAAATCTTGTTTCTACACCCATCTTCAAGTTAATCAAGATAATTACATTTGGGTGGCAAGTGATCTAAATTCTCAAGTAAACACCAAAGCATCTTCCTAGACCCATTTAATTGAGAACTATACCAACCATGGAACCTATGACTTGAGGGTTCAACCTTAATGAGTCTAACCTCATTTTGCCAACCACTACACAACTCTTTCTTACTCTTCAATCCACACAAAACTCTAAGTTGACCATCCGTTTCAATCAAACCATATTCAAGTGGGAAAGTAAAGATTAGAGATAAGAATTTTACCCACTTGAATGTTATGTTGGATGGTGACTTAGGAAGGGATGTCTCCAATGGTTTTGCAAGTGTCATTCCCTTGTCCTCTTCGTTGACTATCTCCACCTCTTAGCAAGCATCTTCAATGTCAATTCCTTGTTCACCAACTTCTTCTACACGTTCCTCAATGCTCAAGTCATGTGTTGGAGGTTATGCTCTAGCCTCTTCATCATCAATTTTACAACACAATGAGGAAGGTTCAACAGTCTCAAATAACACATTAGTTGGTGTGGAATTAACTTCAATAGTAGGACTTGGTGCTTGCTCAACTTCTTCCAATCGTTCATCAAATTCATGCTCAATGGAAGAAGGTTCAACAACTTCCACAAAATTATCAACAACATTGCTTGGTGTGAAAGTGTCATCAAGCTTGAAATCCACCTCTTGTTCAACTTTGCATAGGTCTTCAACCACTTCTTCTTCTTCAACAATCTCCATCCCTTCCACTTGTTACAAAACAAACTCCATGTTCTTGTTCTCAAGTTGAGATTCTAATATCTCCTTCATGCTCCGTTCTTCGGTTGATTCTCCATATTCATCCGTGGAATTACTTTGCTTGTTGCATGAGTCCCATGAGTCCAAGGTGGCTTTAATCTTGGCAAGGTTGGCCATGATATCATCGTGTCTCTTTTGAACTTCCTCTTGCTCCTTTTGATGGATGATTGCTTGAAGTCGATCTATTGCTTCCTTGAGACGATCCATTGGCTCTTGTTCCACTTGGCTAGCATAAGTAGGATCGTGTTGCTCTTGGACCAATGGCTGTGGATATTCTTCCATGGAGGGTTGTGGTGGAAAGGAGAATTCATCTTGTGGTTGAAAGTTCTCATATATGGGAGGTGGTTTATCTTAGTAATAGTATGGAGGTGGTGGTTCTTGAGGGTATTGGGGTTAGAATTGTGGTGGTTTTAAGTATGGTTCATATGGCTTATAAGGTGGTTCGTATGGTGGATATGGGTTAGGGTCATATGGAGATGTTTGGTGGTTGGTGCGGTATTTATAACCCACACTTACTAACCGGCAAGTGCACCGGGTCGTACCAAGTAATACCTTACGTGAGTAAGGGTCGATCCCACGAGGATTGATGGATCAAGCAACAATGATTGATTGATTGGCTTAGTTGGGCAAGCAGAAATTGGTTTTGAGATGTTCAAAAGGTTTAAGTTCGAATTCAAAATATCAAAAGTATAGACAATTAAATAAATTGGGAATAAAATATGGATAAACAGTTAAGGCTTCAGAGTTATCTATTTTTTTCGGATTACCTTTTCTTACTAACTATTTTAATTATGTAGGATTTAATTTATGGCAAACTATATGTGACTAGACCCTAATTCCTTAGACCTTCCTAGTCTCCTCTAAAATTCATTAACTGCCAATTCCTTGGTTAATTAATTCCAATTAAAGGGTACACGATCAAATTCCAGTTTGCATGCCACAAAAACTCTAATTACCCAAAGAATAAAAGGATTATATGTCACGTATCCGTTAAATCCAGATAATTAGAATTTAGGAGAATATGTTTTCAAGCTGTTGTTCAAGTATAGAGCTTTTCCAAATTATACAAGAACTCAAATAGAAAGAGGGTCATACTTCCGTTCCACCCAAATTCATAAGATAAAGAACGAAAACAATTTTAAAATATAAATCTAAAACATAAATTGAAATAGAAAAAGTAATAAAATCAATCCATACAAATAGACAGAGCTCCTAACCTTAACAGTGGAGATTTAGTTGCTCATGGAATGTAGAATATAAATTTGTATAGAATTCCCTAATGGAATCCCTCTAATGTAATGTCCCTAATAGAAGAGAAGTCTTCCCTTTTTATAACTAATCCTAATTAATTTAAAATCTAATATTTTAAATTAAGATAATATCTTTTCCTATTTAAAAATCAAATTTGAATTTAAATAAGAATTAACTAACTACTCCGCGTCTTGTAATGTGGGGACCACTTGGCTTCACTGGATCTGCGCCTAACTTGGGTGCTAAAATGCGGCCTAGAAATCACCCCCAGCGGTTTCTACGTTTTCTGCACGTGGCGCATGTCACGCGTACGCGTCAGTCACGCGTATGCGTCGATAGTCTCTTCCGCAAGTCACGCGGACGCGTCGGTCATGCGTCCGCGTCGCTGAGCAAATCTTCAAATCACGCGTACGCGTCAGTCACGCGCACACGTCACCATGGAAAGCTCCAAATCACGCGTACGCGTCGTTCCTCGCTGAAATCTCTTTTGATTCTTGAGCTGCAAAAACTCCATCAAATCCAGTCAAACGCTACCTAAAATAAACTAAATTGCAAAAGACTCAAAGTAGCATCCATATTGGCTAAAATATAATTAATTCTTTATTAAACTCAACAATTTAGATGCAAATTCACTAGGAAAAGATAGAAAAGATGCTCATGCATCAGTGGTATGGGGCTTGTGAGTATGATGGTTGAGAGCTATATTGAGGAGGAGGTTCATAGGCATATGGTGGTGGCTGTTAATTGATGAGCGGATATTTTATACACTTTTTGGGGGTAATTTCATGTAGTTTTTAGTATGTTTTAGTTAGTTTTTAGTATATTTTTATTAGTTTTTAGGCAAAATTCATATTTCTGCACTTTACTATGAGTTTGTGTGTTTTTTCTGTGATTTCAGGTATTTTCTGGCTGAAATTGAGGGAGCTGAGCAAAAATCTGAATCAGGTTGAAAAAGGACTACTGATGTTGTTGGATTCTGACCTCTCTGCACTCGGAATAGATTTTTTGGAGCTACAGAAGTGTAATTGGTGCTCTCTCAATTGGTTTGGAAAGTAGACATCCAGGGCTTTCCAGCAATATATAATAGTCCATACTTTGCTCGAAGATAAATGACATAAACTGGCGTTTAACGCCAGTTCCATGTTGCATTTTGGCGTTAAACGCCAGAAACAGGTTGCAAGTTGGAGTTAAACGCCCAAAACAGGTTACAACCTGACTTTTAACTCCAGAAACAACCCAGGCACGTGAAAAGCTCAAGTCTCAGCCCCAGCACACACCAAGTGGGCCCCAGAAGTGGATTTCTGCACTATCTATCTTAGTTTACTCATTTTCTGTAAACCTAGGTTACTAGTTTAGTATTTAAACAACTTTTAGAGATTTATTTTGTACCTCATGACATTTTAGATATGAACTTTGTACTTTTTTACGGCATGAGTCTCTAAACTCTTTTGTTGGGGGTGAGGAGCTCTGCAGCGTCTCGATGAATTAATGCAATTATTTCTGTTTTCTATTCAAACATGCTTGTTTCTATCTAAGATGTTCATTCGCACTTCAATATGATGAATGTGATGATCCGTGACACTCATCACCATTCTCAATCTATGAACGCATTCCTGACAACCACTTCCGTTCTACCTTCGATTGAATGAGTATCTCTTAGATTCCTTAATCAGAATCTTCGTGGTATAAGCTAGAATCCATTGACAGCATTCTTGAGAATCCGGAAAGTCTAAACCTTGTCTGTGGTATTTCGAGTAGGATTCAGGGATTGAATGACTGTGACGAGCTTCAAACTCACAAGGGTTGGGCGTAGTGACAGACGTAAAAGGATCAATGGATCCTATTCCAGCATGAGTGAGAACCGACAGATGATTAGCCGTGCAGTGATAGCGCACTTGGACCATTTTCACTGAGAGGACGGATGGTAGCCATTGACAATGGTGATCTACCAACACACAGCTTGCCATAGGAGGAACCTTGCGTGCGTGAAGAAGAAGACAGGGGGAAAGTAGAGATTCAGAAGACAAAGCATCTCCAAAACTCCAACATATTCTCCATTACTGCATAATAAGTATTATTAATCCATGCTCTCTTGTTCATTTGTAAGTCAACTGATAATTATAATTGATATCCTGACTAAGAGTTACAAGATAACCATAGCTTGCTTCAAGCCAACAATCTCCATGGGATCGACCCTTACTCACGTAAGGTATTACTTGGATGACCTAGTGCACTTGCTGGTTAGTGGTACGAATTGTGAAAAGTGTGATTTACAATTTTATGCACCAAGTTTTTGGTGTCGTTGCCGGGGATTGTTCGAGTTTGAACAACTGACGGTGAATCTTGTTGCTTAGATTAGGAAAATTTTGTCTTTTGGGTCAGAGTCTTTCATTTTCTTTTCAAAATTTTTTCAAAAATATTATTTTTCTTTATTAATTTTTAGTTTTTCTGTGAGTTTAGTGTCATGTTTTAAGTTTGGTGTCAATTGCATGCTTTTCTTTGTCTTTCAATTTTCGAATTGCATGTTTTGTGTTCTTTCTTGATCTTCAAGTTGTTCTTGTCAAATTTTCTTGTTTGATCTTCAGTTTTTCTTATTCTGTGTCTTTTCCTGTTCCTCTTGTGCTTTTTCAAAATACCAGTTTTTAAAAAAAATATTTATTAAATACCTTATTAAAACACGTTAAATTTATAGCTCAGTTGGCTAGAGCATTGTGCTTGTATTCTTGGTAATTGAGTATCTTCTTTTTAAAACTTTTTCAAAAATAATTTTTCCTTGATTAAATCTTGTGCCAAATTTTAAGTTTGGTATTTTCTTGTTAATTTTCCTTTATTTTTTGAAAATTTTATTGAGGTTTTCTAAAAATTTTAAGTTTGGTATTCTATCTTCATGTTCTTGTTGTTCTTGTGAGTCTTCAAGGTATTCTTGAGTCTTCTTTGTGTTTTGATCTTAAAATTTTTAAGTTTGGTATTCCTTGGTGTTTTCCCTCCAAAATTTTTGAAAACAAGGAGCATTAGATCTAAAAATTTTAAGTCTTGTGTCTTTTGTGTGTTTTTCTCTTTCATCATAAAATTCAAAAATAAAAAATATCTTTTCTAACTATTTTTAAGCAAATATTTCGAAATTTTTTTCATAAAAATTCAGATTTCAATTTCAAAATTTTATCTTATCATATCTTAGTTTTCAAGTTTTTTTTTTAAATCATATCTTTTTCAAAAATATCCTAACCACTTTCTCTCTCCTCACTTTGTCGAAAATCTTCATAAAATATTTTCAAATCCTTTTTTTATTTTTATTTTAGTTTTTATTTTATTTTATTTTATTATTTCGAAAATTCTCTTTTTTTAATATAATAAAATAAATAAAATAAATCCACATCATCTCCCTTTCTCCATTATGGACCTAAGTAGAAATGAATAGTCTAGAAGGACTCTGGGGTCATATGCTAACCCCACTACTGCTTCATATGGGAGTAGTATCTGTATACCCTCCATCGGAGTCAGTAGTTTTGAGTTGAATCCTCATCTCATTATCATGATACACTAAAGTTGCCAATATTCCGGTCTTTCACAGGAAGAACCTACAGAGTTTCTGGCACAGTTTTTACAAATTGCTGACACAGTACATGATAAGGAAGTAGATCAGGATGTATGCATATTGTTATTGTTTCCATTTGCTGTAAAAGACCAAGCTAAGAGGTGGTTAAATAACCAACCTAAGGCTAGAATAAGGACATGGAAATAGCTGTCAGAAAAATTCCTGAATCAATATTTCCCTCCAAAATGGATGACACAGCTAAGGCTGAGCATCCAAGGCTTTAAACAAGGAGATAATGAATCCCTTTATGATGCCTGTGAGAGATACAGATAGAGGCTAAGAAAATGCCCCTCTGAAATATTTTCAGAGTGGGTGCAGTTAGACATCTTCTATTATGGGCTTACAGAGAAAGCTCAGATTTCTCTAGACCACTCAGCTGGTGGATCTATCCACATGAGAAAGACAATTGAAGAAGCTCAAGAGCTCATTGATACAGTTGCCAAAAATAAGCATTTGTACCTAAGCAGTGAACCTTCCATGAAAGAAGAGGCTAAAACAGTAACTGCTGAACTCAGTTCTGCAGAACAAGTTACTGAATTCAATCAGCAATTAGATTTTCTAAGACAATAGCTAGCCGAATTCAAGGAGATACTACTAGACACAAGAATGGCTAATATGAATATGGAAGTGCAGTTGAAGCAAACAGAACAGCAGTTATCAAAACAAATAACAGAAGAGTACCAAACAGTTCAATTAAGAAGTGGGAAAACATTAAATACCTCACTTTAAGGCAGCAGGAAGTCAAGAAATGAACAAACTGCTACCCAAAATCCCTCTGAGGACAGTAAGAGCCCAAAGAGGAATAATTCTGGCGCTCAAACGCCAGAAAAGGGTGGAGAGCTGGCATTAAACGCCCAACCCATGCTCAGTTCTGGCGTTCAAATGCCAGAAACAGGCAAGGAGTTGGTGTTGAACGCCCAAAGGAAGCTCAGTTCTGGCGTTCAGACACCAGAAACAGGTAAGGAGTTGGCGTCTAACGCCACTCCAGCTTCCACCCCTGGCATTCAAACGCTAGTGGGGGATCAGACACATACAAGCGCTGATAGCAACCCCTCTAAAAAGGCTTCTCCAACCACATCTGTAGGAAATAAACCTGCAGCAACTAAGGTTGAGGAATACAAAGCCAAAATGCCTTATCCTCAGAAACTCCGCCAAGCGGAACAGGATAAGCAATTTGCCCGCTTTGCAGACTATCTCAAGAGTCTTGAAATAAAGATTCTATTTGCAGAAGCACTTGAAGCAAGCTATGGTTATCTTGTAAATCTTAGTCAGGATATCAGAAATTATCAGGATTGATTGTGAAAAGCAAAAGAACATGAAATAATTACTTGTTTTGCAGTAATGGAGAATAGGTTGAGGTTTGGAGATGCTCCATCTTCCGAATCTCTGCTTTCCTACTGTCTTCTTCTTCAAACACGCAAGTCTCCTTCCATGGCAAGCTGTATGTAGGGTTTCACCGTTGTCAATGGCTACCTCCCATCCTCTCAGTGAAAACGATTGCATATGCTCTGTCACAGCACGCGGAATTCATCTGTCGGTTCTCGGTCAGGCCGGAATAGAATCCAGTGATTCTTTTGCGTCTGTCACTAACGCCCCGCCTGCTAGGAGTTTGAAGCACGTCACAGTCATTCAATCATTGAATCCTAACAGCAGAGCTCCTCACCCCCAACCATGGGGTTTAGAGACTCATGCCGTGGAAAGTACACAAAGAAAACGTGTAAAGTATCATGAGGTACAGATACAATGTCAAAAGATCCTATTAATAGTAAAGTAGTAGCCTAAGGTATACAGAGATGAGTAAATGACTTAAAAAATCCACTTCTGGGCCCACTTGGTGTGTGCTTGGGTTTAGCAATGAAGCATTTTCGTGTAGAGACCTTTTCTGGAGTTAAACGCCAGCTTTCATGCCAGTTTGGGCGTTTAACTCCAAGTTTTATGCCAGTTCCGGCGTTTAACGCTGGAATTTCTGAGGCTGATTTGCCACGCCGGTTTGGGCCATCAAATCTCGGGAAAAGTATGGACTATTATACATTGCTGGAAAGCCCAGGATGTCTACTTTCCAAT
>NC_029773.3:38527227-38527990 GCF_000817695.3 Arachis duranensis | reverse complement strand
AAATTATCCGCTCATCACAACACCAAACTTAAATTGTTGCTTGTCCCCAAGCAACTGAAAATCAAAATAGGATAAAAAGAAGTGAATATACTATAAACTCCAAAATATCAAGGAAACATAGCTCCAATTAGATGAGCGGGACTAGTAGCTTTTTGCCCCCGAACAATTTTGGCATCTCACTCTATCCCTTGAAGTTCAGAATGATTGGCATCTATAAGAATTCAGAACTCAGATAGTGTTATTGATTCTCTTAGTTGAGCATAATGATTCAGAACTCTGTCTTCCAGTATTACCACCGGATACATACATGCCACAGACACATAATTGGGTGAACCCTTTCAGATTGTGACTCAGCTTTGCTAGAGTCCCCAATTAGAGGTGTCCAGGGTTCTTAAGCACACTCTTGTTGCCTTGGATCACAACTTTTTTTTTTCTTTCTTTTTCTCCCATTTTTTTTTCGAAATTTTTTTTTTGCTTTTTCTTACTTCAAGAATCAATTTGATGATTTTTCAGATCCTCAATAACAGTTCTCTTTCTCCTCATTCTTTCAAGAGCCAACAATTTTAACATTCTCAAAACAACAAATTCAAAAGACATATGCACTGTTCAAGCATTCATTCAGGAAACAAAAGTATTGCCACCAACATTAATATAATTAAATTAAATGCTAAATTCGAAATTCATGTACTTCTTGTTCTTTTGAATTAAAACATTTTTCATTTAAGAGAGGTGAAGGATTAATGGATTTTATTCATAGCTTTAA
>NC_029773.3:38526171-38527187 GCF_000817695.3 Arachis duranensis | reverse complement strand
TTTAAGGCATAAAATTTCAATTTTATTAATTATGAATTAAGAACAAGACTCAATAATAAATATAAGATGAGACTAAAAAAAAATAAAAATAGAAAACAAAACAAAACAAAAAAAAAACGCAAAAACATAGGCTCCTAATGATAGAGGTTTTCACAGAGTTAGGACTTAACAACCTTGATTTTGAGAAGTGGATGCTCCCTCAACTTGTGGGGTATTTGACCCTCCTTGGGAGAGCTTCTGGCGCTTCAGCTCTTGTAGCTCACGCCCCTGCTTCTCTTGTTCCCTCAGCAATTTACAGAGCATGCAGTTTTGATTTTGCTGTTCTTCCTTAATTTGTTCCATAGTTTCTTGCAGCTTGGCAACAGATGCTTCTAGGCTGGCCCAGTAGTCAATTTCAGGAAGTTCAAGGAGGAACTCCTGCGCCCTTCTTTTGATAGAGTTTATGGAACGCCCAATAAAGTCTAGCCACCCTCTTGCAATTGGCTTGAGGTCTCCCCTCTTGAGTTGGTTTGGGACACCCTTTGAATGGGTTATCCACTTAGTCCCAGGGAGGCATATATCCTCTAGAACTTGATCCAACCCTTTATCTACTCTCACCATCCTCCTATTGAAGGAATCAGGATCATCTTGCAGTTGAGGTAGTTTGAAGATTTCTCTTATTTTGTCTAGATTCTGACCATGGTTCTGTAGGTATGGTAAGCAGTTCCAGTCATTCTCTGCTTATCTGTTAGCCACAGATTAGAGTAGAATTCCTGAACTGTGTTCCTTCCAACTTTTATTTCAGGATTGGTCAGAACTTCCCATCCTCTGTTTCGAATTCGCTCTTGGATCTCCGGATATTCATCTTCTTTCAGATCAAATTTAACTTCCGGGATCACTGACCTCAGACCCATTATTTTGTGATAATGGTCTTCATATTCTTTGGTTAAGAACTTCTCTTGGTTCCAAAGATTCTTTGGATTATTCTCTTTCTTCCCTCTTAAATTGGTTTGTTTTCCTTTAGGAGCCATGATCTT
>NC_029773.3:38524238-38525213 GCF_000817695.3 Arachis duranensis | reverse complement strand
TGTAATCACATACGGACCCCTCCACCGGGATTTGAATTTTCCTGGAAACAATTTGAGCCTAGAGTTGAAGAGCAGAACTTTTTGTCCTGGCTCAAAGACTCTGGTTGACAATTTCTTGTCATGCCATTTCTTTGCCTTTTCCTTATAAATTTTTGCATTTTCAAAGGCATTGAGTTTGAACTCCTCTAGCTCATTTAACTGGAGTAGTCTCTTTTCGCCAGCCACCTTAGCA
Organism: Arachis duranensis; assembly: GCF_000817695.3. NCBI lineage: Eukaryota > Viridiplantae > Streptophyta > Magnoliopsida > Fabales > Fabaceae > Arachis > Arachis duranensis. The sequence goes on along the minus strand of NC_029773.3, from coordinate 38,524,981 downwards.
TCAAAGTTTAGGAATTTGGTTTCCCAGTAGTCCTTGTGTTCCAGTTCCATTGGCAGATGACAGGCTTTTCCATACACCAGCTGGTATGGAGAGGTTCCTATAGGAGTCTCCATACACCAGTTGGTATGGAGAGGTTCCTATAGGAGTCTTGAATGCTGTTCTGTATGCCCACAGAGCATCATCCAAGCTCTTCGCCCAATCCTTTCTCTGGGATATCACAGTCCGTTCCAGGATTCTTTTTAGCTCCCTGTTAGAGACTTCAGCTTGCCCATTTGTCTGTGGATGATACGGAGTTGCCACTTTGTGACTAATTCCATATCTAACCATAGCAGAGTATAGCTGTTTATTGCAGAAATGAGTGCCCCGTCACTGATTAGCACTCTGGGAACGCCAAACCTGCTGAAAATGTTTTTTTGGAGGAATTTCAGTACGGTCTTTGTATCATTAGTGGGTGTAGCAATTGCTTCTACCCACTTAGACACATAGTCCACTACCACCAGAATGTAAGTGTTTGAGTATGATGGTGGGAACGGACCCATGAAGTCAATTCCCTATACATCAAATAATTCAATCTCTAAGATCCCTTGTTGAGGCATGGCGTATCCATGAGGCAAGTTACCAGCTCTTTGGCAACTGTCACAGTTACGCACAAACTCTAGGGAATCTTTATAGAGAGTAGGCCAGTAGAAGCCACATTGGAGGACTTTAGTGGCTGTTCGCTCACTTCCAAAATGTCCTCCATA
>NC_029773.3:38517129-38518800 GCF_000817695.3 Arachis duranensis | reverse complement strand
GCATTTTCGTGTAGAGACTCTTCTTGGAGTTAAACGCCAGCTTTTGTGCCAGTTTGGGCGTTTAACTCCAAGTTTTATGCCAGTTCCGGCGTTTAACGCTGGAATTTCTGAGGCTGATTTGCCACGCCGGTTTGGGCCATCAAATCTCGGGCAAAATATGGACTATTAAACATTGCTGGAAAGCCCAAGATGTCTACTTTCCAATGCCATTGAGAGCGCGCCAATTGGGCTTCTGTAGCTCCAAAAAATCCACTTCGAGTGCAGGGAGGTCAGAATCCAACAGCATCTGCAGTCCTTTTTGGTCTCTGAATCAGATTTTTGCTCAGGACCCTAAATTTCAGCCAGAAAATACCTGAAATCACAGAAAAACACACAAACTCATAGTAAAGTCCAGAAAAGTGAATTTTAGCTAAAAACTAATAAAAATATACTAAAAACTAACTAGATCATACTAAAAACATACTAAAAACAATGCCAAAAAGCATACAAATTATCCGCTCATCAATACCCATCAGGCGTGATTGAAGACATAATTGTCAAGGTTGGGCCATTTGCCTTTCCCACTAACTTTGTGGTGCTGGAAATGGAGGAGCACAAGAGTGCAACTCTCATTCTAGGAAGACCTTTCCTAGCAACTGGACGAACTCTCATTCTAGGAAGACCTTTCCTAGCAACTGGACGAACTCTCATTGACGTCCAAAAAGGGAAATTAACCCTGAGAGTCAATGAGGACGAGTTTAAGTTGAATGTTGTCAAAGCTATGCAGCATCCAAACACCCCAAACGACTGCATGAGCATTGATATTATTGACTCTCTGGTGAAAGAGGTCAATATGACGGAGAATCTCGAATAAAAGCTAGAGGATATTTTTAAAGATGCTCAGCCCGATCTAGAGGAACCAGAGAGAATAATAGAACCTCTGAAAATCCCTCAGGAATAGGAGAAACCTCCTAAACCCGAGCTCAAACCATTACCACCATCCCTGAAATATGCATTTCTGGGAGGAGGTGACACTTTTCCTGTAATCATAAGCTCTGCCTTAGAGCGACAGGAAGAGGAAGCACTAATTCAAGTGCTAAGGACACACAAGACAGCTCTTGGGTGGTCCATAAGTGATCTTAAGGGCATTAGCCTAGCCAGATGCATGCACAAGATCCTATTGGAGGATAATACTAAGCCAGTGGTTCAACCACAAAGGCGGCTAAATCCAACCATGAAGGAAGTGGTGCAGAAGGAGGTCACTAAATTACTAGAGGCTGGGATCATTTATCCTATTTCTGATAGCCCCTGGGTAAGCCCTGTCCAAGTCGTCCCTAAGAAGGGTGGCATGACAGTGGTTCATAATGAAAAAAATGAACTGGTTCCTACAAGAACAGTTACAGGATGGCGTATGTGTATTGATTACAGAAGGCTCAATACAGCTACCAGAAAGGATCATTTTCCTTTACCATTCATAGACCAGATGCTAGAAAGACTAGCAAGTCATGATTACTACTGCTTTCTGGATGGATATTCAGGTTATAACCAAATTGAAGTAGATCCCCAGGATCAAGAGAAAATAGCATTCACATGTCCATCTGGAGTATTTGCATACAGAAGGATGCCATTTAGTATGTGCAATGCACCTGCAACCTTTCAAAGATGCATGCTCTCAATTTTCTCTGATATGGT
>NC_029773.3:38516743-38517014 GCF_000817695.3 Arachis duranensis | reverse complement strand
TCTAAAGAGGTGCCAAGAGACTAACCTGGTTTTAAACTGGGAGAAATGTCACTTTATGGTGACTGAAGGAATTGTCCTTGGTCATAAAATTTCGAACAAGGGAATAGAGGTGGATCAAGCTAAGGTAGAGGTAATTGAAAAATTACCACCACCTGCCAATGTTAAGGCAATCAGAAGCTTTCTGGGGCATGTATGATTCTATAGGAGGTTTATAAAAGATTTTTCAAAAATCGCAAAACCTCTAAGTAATCTGCTAGCTGTAGACACGCCA
>NC_029773.3:38515830-38516420 GCF_000817695.3 Arachis duranensis | reverse complement strand
TCATAGTTGAGAATGATGATGATTGTCACGGATCATCACATTCATCCGGGTTGAGAACAAGTGTTATCTTAGAATGGAAGCAAGCATGATTGAATAAGGAACAGTAGTAATTGCATTAATCCATCAAGACACAGCAGAGCTCCTCACCCCCAACCATGGGGTTTAGAGACTCATGCTGTAGAAGATACAATGAGAAACGTGTAAAGTTTCATGAGATACAGATACAATGTCAAAAGATCCTATTAATAGTAAACTAGTAACCTAGGGTATACAGAAATGAGTAAATGACATAAAAATCCACTTCTGGGTCCACTTGGTGTGTGCTTGGGCTGAGCATTGAAGCATTTTCGTGTAGAGACCTTTTCTGGAGTTAAACGCCAGCTTTTATGCCAGTTTGGGCGTTTAACTCCAAGTTTCATGCCAGTTCCAGCGTTAAACGCTGGAATTTCTGAGGCTGTTTTGCCACGCCGATTTGGGCCATCAAATCTCGAGTAAAGTATGAACTATTATACATTGTTGGAAAGCCCAGGATGTCTACTTTCCAATGCCGTTGAGAGCGCGCCAATTGGGCTTCTGTAGCTCCAGAAAAT
>NC_029773.3:38507737-38508517 GCF_000817695.3 Arachis duranensis | reverse complement strand
CCCTTTTCTGGCGTTTGAACGCCAGAACTGGGCAAGGAATGGGCGTTTAACGCCAGCTTTCCTTCCCTTTCTGGCGTTTGAACGCCAATAGCATTCCTCTCTGGGCTCTTACTGTCCTCAGAGGGATTTTGAACAGTGGGTTGTTTATCCTCTGTCAATTGTTCCTTATTTGGCTTTTTGCTCTTTTGAGCAGTGTTATTCAGTGTCTTCCCACTCCTCAGTTGAACTGCTTGGCATTCCTCTGTTATTTGTTTAGATATTTGCTGTTTAGCTTGATTCAACTACAGTTCTATGTTCTTGTTAGCAACTTTAGTTTCATGGAGCATCTCTTTAAATTCTACTAACTATTCTGTCATCAGGAGCAATTATTGGTTAAGCTCAATTATCTGTTCTTGAGGATTAGGGTCAGTGACTACTGCCATGACTTCCTCTTTTGGAGAGAACTTATTGCTAGAGTACAAATATTGGTTTCTAGCAACAGTGTCTATAAGCTCTTGAGCTTCTTCAATTGTCTTCCTCATGTGGATAGATCCACCAGCTGAGTGGTCTAAAGACATCTGAGCTTTTTCTGTGAGCCCATAGTAGAAGATGTCTAACTGTACCCACTCTGTAAGCCCATAGTAGAAGATGTCTAACTGTACCCACTCTGAAAACATTTCAGAGGGGCATTTTCTTAGCATACCTCTATACATCTCCCAAGCATTATAAAGGGATTCATTATCCTCTTGTTTAAAGCCTTGGATGTCCAGCCTTAGCTGTGTCATCCTCTTTGGAGGGTAA
>NC_029773.3:38498698-38501698 GCF_000817695.3 Arachis duranensis | reverse complement strand
ACAATGAACTTTTTGTCAGAATCAATATCCTGAAGCTCAACATATCCGTATGGTGACACTCCTGTAATCACATACGGACCCGTCCACCGGGATTTAAGTTTTCCTGGAAATAGTCTGAGCCTAGAGTTGAAGAGCAGAACTTTTTGTCCTGGCTCAAAGACTCTGGTTGACAACTTCTTGTCATGCCATTTCTTTGACTTTTCCTTATAAATTTTTGCATTTTCAAAGGCAGTGAGTCTGAACTCCTCTAGCTCATTTAGCTGGAGTAATCTTTTTTCACCAGCTAACTGAGCATCCATGTTTAGGAATCTGGTTGCCCAGTAGACTTTATGTTCCAGTTCCACGGGCAGATGACAGGCCTTCCCATACACCAGTTGGTATGGAGAGGTTTTCCCCAATTAGAGGTGTCCAGGGTTCTTAAGCACACTCTTTTTGCCTTGGATCACAACTTTATTTCTTTCTTTTTTTTTTCGAAATTTTTTTTTTGTATTCACTGCTTTTTCTTGCTTCAAGAATCAATCTAATGATTTTTTTAGATCCTCAATAACAGTTCTCTTTTTCCTCATTCTTTCAAGAGCCAACAATTTTTAACATTCTCAAAGCAACAAATTCAAGAGACATATGCACTGTTCAAGCATTCATTCGGAAAAAAAAATTATTGTCACCACATCAAACTAATTCAACTAGTTTCAAGGATAAATTTCAAAATCCTGTACTTCTTGTTCTTTTGTGATTAAAGTATTTTTCATTTAAGAGAGGTGATGGATTCATAGGACATTCATAGCTTTAAGACATGAATTTTAAATTTTATTAATTATGAATTAAAAACAAGACTCAAAAGTAGATATAAGATGAGACTAGAAAATAAAAAATAGAAAACAAAAATTTAAATAGGCTCCTAATGATAGAGGTTTTCACAGAGTTAGGACTCAACAACCTTGATTTTGAGAAGTAGATGCTCCCTCAGCTTGAGAGGAGAGCTTTTGGCGTTTCAACTCTTGGAGTTCACGCCCCTGCTTCTCTTGTTCCTTCAGTAATTTGCAGAGCATGCAGTTCTGATTCTGCTGTTCTTCCTTAAGTTGCTCCATAGTTTCTTGCAACTTGTTGATAGATGCTTCTAGGCTGGCCCAGTAGCCAATTTTAGGGAATTCAGGGAGGAACTCCTGCGCCCTCCTTTTGATAGAGTTGTCTTGCATTTGTCCTTCCATTGACTTCTTGGTGATTGGCTGTTCAATGGGTATGAATTCATCTACTCCCATCTTTACCCCAGCCTCTTTACAGAGCAAGGAGATCAAGCTTGGGTAAGCCAGTTTGGCTTCAGTGGAATTCTTATTTGCAATTGTGTAGATCTCACAAGCAAGCACATGATGAACCTCCACTACTTTTCCAAGCATAATGCAATGAATCATCACTGCTCTCTTGATAGTGACCTCAGAACGGTTTTAACCACAGATTTGAGTAGAATTCCTGAACCATATTCCTTCCAACCTTTATCTCAGGATTGGTTAGAACTTCCCATCCTCTGTTTTGAATTTGCTCTTGGATCCCCGGATACTCATCTTCTTTCAGATCAAATTTTACTTCCGGGATCACTAACCTCAGACCCATTATTTTGTGATAATGGTCTTCATGTTCTTTGGTTAAGAACTTCTCTTGATTCCAAAGATTCTTTGGATTATTCTCTTTCTTTCCTCTTAAATTGGTTTGTTTTCCCTTAGGAGCCATGATCTTGATGAATCTTGGCTTAGTGATCACGGAAAAGCACACCAAACTTAGAGGTTTGCTTGTCCTCAAGCAAAAGAAAGGAAAGAAGAGAGAGAGAAAGAGCAAATTCGAATGGTGTGGGGAATGAGGGGGGGCCAAACGTGTATTTATAAGGTGGGGAGGAGAGATTTCGGAAAAAAAAAGAAAAATTTGAAAGGAGATTTGAGAAGATATGGAAAGAAATTGAGAGAAGGGTGAGTTTTTTGAACAAAATTTGGGAATGATTTGAGAGATTTGAAGAATGATTTTAGATTTTTTTGAAAATTTGAAAGTGAATGATGAGAGATTGAAATGTGTTTTTGTAGAAAAGTATGGGTAAGAAAAAGAAAGTTTGAAAAAATTTGATTTGAAAACAAAATTTTACTCCCCCCACCTTTCTGGCGTTAAACGCCCAGAATGGCACCCATTCTGGCGTTTAACGCCCATTTGTTGCCCCTTTTGGGCGTTTAACGCCCAGCAAGGTACCTTGGCTGGCGTTAAACGCCAGAATTCCTTTATCACTGGGCGTTTTTCTAAACGCCCAGGATGCTGCACACCTGGCGTTAAACGCCCAGAATGGTGCCCATTCTGGCGTTTACGCCCGGATGCTGCACACCTGGCGTTAAACGCCCAGAATGGTGCCCATTCTGGCGTTTAACGCCCAAAATGGCACCATTCCTGGCGTTAAACGCCCAGAATGGTACCCATTCTGGCGTTTAACGCCCAAAATGCCCCTTACTGGCGTTTTTTTCGCCAGTAAGCTCTTTTTCTCTGCTTTTTGAGATGAATCCTTCTGTAACTCTGTGAATTCCTTCATTTTTTGATACTTGCCTCTGTAAGAACAAATCATATAACCTCCTAATGACTGGGTTGCCTCCCAGCAAACGCTTCTTTACTGTCTTTAGCTGGACCTTTACTGAGGATCACTCAAGTCTCAATTTTGAGCATTCTTGCTCAAAATTGCCTTCAAGATAATGCTTGATCCTCTGTCCATTAACAATGAACTTTTCGTCAGAATCAATATCCTGAAGCTCAACATATCCATATGGTGACACTCCTGTAATCACATACGGACCCCTCCACCGGGATTTGAGTTTTCCTGGAAACAATTTGAGCCTAGAGTTGAAGAGCAGAACTTTTTGTCCTGGCTCAAAGACTCTGGTTGACAACTTCTTGTCATGCCATTTCTTTGCCTTTTCCTTATAGATTTTTTGCATTTTCAAAGGCATTGAGTCTGAACTCCTCTAGCTCATTTAG
>NC_029773.3:38496474-38496989 GCF_000817695.3 Arachis duranensis | reverse complement strand
TTTCTGATTGCCTTAACATTGGCAGGTGGTGGTAATTTTTCAATTACCTCTACCTTAGCCTTATCCACCTCTATTCCCCTGCTTGAAATTTTGTGCCCAAGGACAATTCCCTCAGTCACCATAAAGTGACATTTCTCCCAGTTTAAAACCAGGTTAGTCTCTTGGCACCTTTTCAGGACAAGTGCTAAGTGGTTAAGACAGGAGCTGAATGAGTCTCCATATACTGAGAAGTCATCCATGAAGACTTCCAGAAATTTCTCTACCATATCTGAAAAGATAGAGAGCATGCACCTCTGAAAGGTTGCAGGTGCATTGCACAGACCAAAAGGCATCCTCCTATAGGCAAACACGCCAGAAGGGCAAGTGAATGCTGTTTTCTCTTGGTCCTGAGGATCCACTGCAATTTGGTTGTAGCCTGAATAGCCATCCAAAAAGCAGTAATAATCATGACCAGCTAGTCTTTCCAACATTTGGTCTATGAATGGCAAAGGAAAATGATCCTTTCTGGTGGCTGT
>NC_029773.3:38456586-38492954 GCF_000817695.3 Arachis duranensis | reverse complement strand
ACAGCAGAGCTCCTCACCCCCAACCATGGGGTTTAGAGACTCATGCCGTGGAAGGTATACAAAGAAACGTGTAAAGTGTCATGAGGTACAGATACAATGTCAAAAGATCCTATTAATAGTAAACTAGTAACCTAGGGTATACAGAAATGAGTAAATAACGTAAAAATCCACTTCTGGGTCCACTTGGTGTGTGCTTGGGCTGAGCATTGAAGCATTTTCGTGTAGAGACCTTTTCTGGAGTTAAACACCAGCTTTTATGCCAGTTTGGGCGTTTAACTCCAAGTTTCATGCCAGTTCCAGCGTTAAACGCTGGAATTTCTGAGGCTGTTTTGCCACGCCGGTTTGGGCCATCAAATCTCGGGCAAAGTATGGACTATTATACATTTCTGGAAAGCCCAGGATATCTACTTTCTAATGCCGTTGAGAGCGCGCCAATTGGGCTTCTGTAGCTCCAGAAAATTCACTTCGAGTGCAGGGAGGTCAGAATCCAACAGCATCTGCAGTCCTTTTTAGTCTCTGAATCAGATTTTTGCTCAGAACCCTCAATTTCAGCCAGAAAATACCTGAAATCACAGAAAAACACACAAACTCATAGTAAAGTCCAGAAAAGTGAATTTTAACTAAAAACTAATAAAAATATACTAAAAACTAACTAGATCATACTAAAAACATACTAAAAACAATGCCAAAAAGCGTATAAATTATCCGCTCATCACAACACCAAACTTAAATTGTTGCTTGTCCCCAAGCAAAAAGATTTTTCAAAAATTGCCAAACCTCTGAGTAATCTGCTAGCTGCTGACATGCCATTTATCTTTGATAAGGAGTGTCTACAGGCGTTTGAGACTCTGAAAGCTAAGCTGGTCACAGCACCAATCATCTCTGCACCAGACTGAACATTACCATTTGAACTAATGTGTGATGCCAGTGACCATGCCAATGGTGCAGTATTGGGACAAAGGCATGACAAGCTTCTGCACGTTATTTATTATGCCAGTCGTGTTTTAAATGACGCACAGAAGAACTACACAACCACAAAAAAAGAGTTACTTGCAGTGGTTTACGCCATTGACAAGTTCATATCTTATTTAGTAGGATCAAAAGTGATTATGTACACTGACCATGCTGCTCTTAAATATCTACTCACAAATCAAGATTCAAAACCCAGACTCATAAGATGGGTGTTACTTCTCCAAGAGTTTGATATAGAAATAAGAGACAGAAAAGGGACAGAGAACCAAGTAGCAGATCACCTGTCCCAAATAGAGCCAGTAGAAGGGGCGTCCCTCCCTCTTACTAAGATCTCTCAAAACTTTCCAGATGAGCAACTCTTTTCTATCCAGGAAGTACCATGGTTTGCAGATATTGCAAACTACAAGGCTGTGAGATTCATACCCAAAGATTATAGTAGGCTGCAATCAAAGAAATTGATCTCGGATGCAAAGTACTATCTTTGTGATGAACCATATCTCTTCAAGAGATGTGCAGACGGAGTAATCTGTAGATGTGTGCCTAAAGAAGAAGCACAGAAGATCCTCTGGCATTGCCATGGATCATAGTATGGAGGACATTTTGGAAGTGAGTGAACAGCCACAAGAGTTCTCCAATGTGGCTTCTACTAGCCTACTCTCTATAAAGACTCCCGAAAGTTTGTACGTAATTGTGACAGTTGCCAAAGATCTGGCAATCTGCCTCATGGCTACGCCATGCCTCAACAAGGGATCTTGGAGATTGAGTTGTTTGATGTATGGGGTATTGACTTTATGGGGCCTCTCCCACCATCATACTCAAACACTTATATTCTGGTGGCAGTAGATTATGTATCCAAATGGGTGGAGGCTATTGCAACACCCACTAATGATACTAAGACAGTGCTGAAATTCCTCTAGAAACATACCTTCAGCAGATTTGGTGTCCCTAAAGTACTAATCAGTGATGGGGGCGCTCATTTCTGCAATAAACAGCTTTACTCTACTTTGGTTCGATATAGAGTTAGCCACAGGGTGGCAACTCCATATCATCCATAGAAGGGATTGTGCAAGAAGCTTGGATGATGCTCTGTGGGCATACAGAACAAGATTCAAGACTCCTATAGGAACTTCTCCATACCAGCTTGTGTATGAAAAAGCCTATCACTTGCTAGTGGAACTGGAACACAAGGCCTAATGGGCAACCAGATTCCTAAACCTTCATACCAAGCTAGCTGGAGAAAAACGATTGCTCCAGTTAAATGAGCTAGAGGAATTCAGACTCAATGCTTTCAAAAATGCAAAAATTTACAATGAGAAAGCAAAAAGATGGCATGATAAGAAGCTGTCATCCAGAGTCTTTGAGTAAGGTGCAGAAAGTTCTGCTGTTTAACTCTAGGCTCAGATTATTCCCCGAAAAGTTGAAATCCTGGTGGAGAGGACCATATGTGATTACAGGTGTGTCACCATATGGTTACGTAGAGCTTCAGGATAATGACTCTAACAGAAAATTCATTGTTAATGACAGAAAGTCAAACATTATCTTGAAAGCAATTTTGAGCAAGAATGCTCAAAACTGATACTTGAATAAAGCTCAGTAATAGTCCAGCTAAAGACAATAAAGAAGCGCTTGCTGAGAGGCAACCCAGTCATGAGTTTATTTTATTTGTAATTTTAATTTTAAATTAGATAACATATTTCAGTGAATGATACAGAGTTACAGAAGGATTCAAAGGATAAAACAGCAAAAAGAAGCTCACTGGTGTGAAAACGCCTGTAAAAGCTATTTTGGGCGTTAAACGCCCAAAAGAAGCATCTATTGGGCATTTAACGCCAGTAGAGATAGCCATTTGGGTGTTAAACGCCAGAAAGAAGCAGCTTCTGGGTGTTTAACGCCAGATTTACAGCATCCTGGGTGTTCAGAAAAACGCTCAGTGATAAAGGAGTTTCTGGCGTTTAACGCCACCTAGAAGCAACAGCTGGACGTTAAACGCCCAGACCAAGCACCAACTAGGCGTTAAACGCCCAAAACATGCAGCAGTTGGGCGTTTAACGCCAGGATTGTGGAGGGGAGGAAGTTTTTGTTCCCAACTTGATTTTTTTCAAATTTTCGTGTTTCCATCCATAATTTCTTGCATAAACATATTACAAATCCTAATTTTTCAAATCCTTTTTCAAAGATATCAAATGTATCTTAATTCTAAACATAAATTTTTAAATCCTCTTCAACTTCTTTTCAAATCTTGTTCAAAACAAATCTATCTCTTTTCCCGCTCAAATCTTTTTAAACTCATCATATCTTCTTTTCAAAATTCAGATTTATCTTTTTCAAATATCTTTCATATCTTTTTAATTTTAAATTACATCTTTTTCCTATCATACTTATCTTTTACAAATCATATCTTTTATCCTATCTTTTTAAAAAATTTTCGAAAACCTACCCCTTTCCCTTTAAATCCACGTTTGGCCTCCCTCCTCTCCTCTACAATTTGAACTTGGCTCTCCATCTATCCCTCTCCTTTCCTTTCTTTTGCTTGAGGACAAGCAAACCTCTAAGTTTGGTGTGTTTATCTGTGATCAGTAAACCAATACCCACTAAGATTATAGCTCCTAAGGAAAAACAAACCACTCCAAGAGGCAAGAAAGAGAATATTCCAAAACCACTTTGGAATCAAGGGAAGTTCTTAACCAAAGAACATTCAGACCATTACTACAAAATAATGGGTCTAAGGTCAGTGATCCCAGAAGTTAAATTCGATCTAAAAGAAGACGAATATCCAGAGATCCAAGAGAAAATTCGAAATAGGAGCTGGAAAATCCTAGCTAATCCTGAAACAAAGGTGGGAAGAAACATGGTTCAAGAATTCTACTCTAATCTGTGGCAAAGAGACAGGTAGAGAATAGCTGGAACCGCCTTCAATGACTATCGAACTCTGGTCAGAGGGAAGATTGTTCACCTCTACCCTTACAAAATAAGAGAGATCTTCAAGCTGCCTCAACTGAAAGATGACCCAGATAAGAGCTTGGACAAAATTCTAGAGGACATATGCCTCCCTGGAACCAAGTGGACAACCAGCACAAAGGGTGTCCTAAACCAACTCAAGAGAGGAGATCTCAAACCAGTCACTAGAGGCTGGCTGGACTTTATTGGGCGTTCTATACTGCCCACTAGCAACTGCTCTGAAGTCACCATCAAAAGAGCAGTAATGATCCATTGCATTATGTTGGGAAAAGAAGTGGAAGTTCATCAGCTGATTTCTTGTGAACTTTACACAATTGCAAACAAGAACTCTAAAGATGCCAAATTGACTTACCCAAGCTTAATCTCTATGCTATGTAAAGATGCTGGGGTAAAGATGGGAGTAAATGAGTATATCTCAGTTGAGCAACCAATCACCAAAAAATCAATGGAAGGACAACAAGTGCAGGACGACCCCATCAAGAGGAAATCACAGGAATTCCTCCCGAAAATTCCTCAAATTGAATACTGGGAGCGTCTTGAAGCATCTGTTACCAAGTTGCAAGAAGCCATGGACCAACTAAAGGAAGAACAGAAAAATCAAAATAGCATGCTTTGCAAACTGCTTGGGGAACAAGAAGAGCAAAGGCGTGAACTGAGGGAACTGAAGCGTCAGAAGCTATCTCTTGAAGGGCCAAGCACTCCACAGACTAAAGGAGCATCCACCTCCCAAAATAAAGGTTGTTGAGTCCTAATCTTAGTCTTAACTCTGTGATAATTGTTCTTATTAGGAATTTACCTTAGAAGTTATATATGAGTAGTAGTAATTAGTATCTCTATTTTGATTTTATCTCCAATTAAGCTATAATTTATTTTTCTCATCATCATCAAACATGAATAAAATAGCAGATTTTTAGAATAAGGAGGCAATATTTTTTCGAGTTTTTAATAAGAAAAATTCTAATTATTTAGATGTGGTGGCAATACTTTTTGTCTTCTGAATGAATGCCTGAACAGTGCATATTTTTTATATTGAATTTTATGAATGTTAAAATTGTTGGCTCCTGAAAGAATGATGAACAAGAGAAATGTTATTGATGATCTGAAAAATCATGAAATTGATTCGTGAAGCAAGAAAAAGTAGTGAAAAAAAAGGAGAGAAGGAGCAGTAGAAAAAGCCAATAGCCCTTAAAACCAAAAGACAAGGGTAAAAAGGATCCAAGGCTTTGAGCATTAATGGATAGGAGGGCCCAAGAAAATAAATCTAGGCCTAGGCGGCTAAATCAAGTTGTCCTTAACCATGTGCTTGTGACATGCAAGTCCAAGTGAAAAGCTTGAGACTGGGTGGTTAAAGTCGTGATCCAAAGCAAAAGAGTGTGTTTAAGAACTCTAGACACCTCTAATTGGGGACTTTAGCAAAGCTAAGTCACAATCTGAAAAGGTTCACCCAGTTATGTGTCTGTGGCATTTATGTATCCGGTGGTAATACTGGAAAACAAAGTGCTTAGGACCACGTCCAAGACTCATAAAGTAACTGTGTTCAAGAATCAACATACTAAACTAGGAGAATCAATAATACTATCTGAATTCTGAATTCCTATGGATGCCAATCATTCTGAATTTCAAAGGATAAAGTGAGATGCCAAAACTGTTCAGAAGCAAAAAGCTACTAGTCCCGCTCATTTAATTAGAATCTGAGCTTCACTTAAAACTCTGAGATATTATTGCTTCTTGATTTCTTTTTATCCTATTTTATTTATCTAGTTGCTTGGCGACAAGCAACAGTTTAAGTTTGGTGTTGTGATGAGCGGATATTTTATACGCTTTTTGGGGGTAATTTCATGTAGTTTTTAGTATGTTTTAGTTAGTTTTTAGTATATTTTTATTATTTTTTAGGCAAAATTCATATTTCTGGATATTACTATGAGTTTGTGTGTTTTTCTGTGATTTTAGGTATTTTCTGGCTGAAATTGAGGGAGCTGAGCAAAAATATGAATCAGGCTGAAAAAGGACTGCTGATGCTGTTGGATTCTGACCTCCCTGCACTCGGAATAAATTTTTTGGAGCTATAAGAGTCCAATTTGCGCGCTCTCAATTGGGTTGGAAAATAGACATCCAGGGATTTCTAGAAATATATAATAGTTTATACTTTGCTCAAAGATAAATGACGTAAACTGGTGTTTAACGGATGATAGCCATTGACAACGGTGATCCACCAACACACAGCTTGCCATAGGAGGAACCTTGCGTGCGTGAAGAAGAAGACAAGGGGAAAGCAGAGATTCAAAAGACAAAGCTTCTCCAAAACTCTAACATATTCTCTATTACTGCATAATAAGTATTATTTAATCCATACTCTCTTGTTCATTTGCAAGTCAACGGATAATTATAATTGATATCCTGACTAAGAGTTACAAGATAACCATAGCTTGCTTCAAGCCAAAAATCTCCGTGGGATCGACCCTTACTCACGTAAGGTATTACTTGGACGACCCAGTACACTTGCTGGTTAGTGGTACGAATTGTGAAAAGTGTGATTTACAATTTCGTGCACCATTGATAATCACAAGGAGGTCTACCAGAGCCATTAGATTGGTATGCATCATGGAATGGCTCTTGCTCATAGCACATTTGAGAAGGTTGTTGCCAAGAAGGGTGATCAAGTCCTTGAGGCTCCTCCCATCTTTGAATGTTCCATCCTTGATGCATGTTATCATTGTAATTCCCATCTCCTACAACATAGTTAGAACCAAACTCATAGCCAAATGAGTGAGAATTCATAGTGAAAAGAGGAAATAAAGATAAAAACTGATAAGAAATAAAGACAACAAACTCCTAACTACTAGCAAAACCAAGAAATAACCACAAAGAAAGATTTCACATATTCACAATAGCAAATAATATAACACCATTGTAATTCTCCGGCAATGGCGCCAAAAACTTGATGGTGAAGAATTATTGTTCGTCTAGAATTTTTCAATAGAAAAGAATTACTTCGTTGTAAGCATAGTTCCAAACCAACTAATAATTCTCCATCAAAGTTTTAATTTGTTTCTCACAAGTACAAACCCCAATAAAAGTAAACCGAGAGTAGTTAAACCTCGGGTCGTCTCATAAGGAATTGCGATGAAGTGCTCAATTATTGGCTATGAAGGAACAAGGGGGTTTGATTTGGTGATTGACAAGAAATATAAAAGCAATAAAGTAAATAAATATGCAAGGAATTAAATGAAAATTAAATGGCAAAAAGAACTCTTGGCTAAGGTATAGGAATTAAGATCACCACTTGTCTAACAACCATACATTGACAATTATGAGGGACTAACCCATCAAGTCTACTTCTATACTTGAAGTAAATCAAATAGGCTTGATCAACATTAACCCATAAGTCCCAACCTAACTACTAATTAGCTTAGTAGTGGGTTAGTGTCAATGGGTATCAATTTAACCACTAAGGGTTCTCAAATCACGAATTTAATTAGACCCAATGACTCAAGGTCACCCAATTCCCTTAGCCTAAGCCAAGAGTATAGAAAACTACCGTAATACTAGTGAAAACATTTTATCAAACACCTAGAGTGCAATAAAAGTAAACATCACAAAATACAAGAATCAATAAAAGCTATAACTAACAAAAGCAAGAAATCAACAATAGCAAGTGAGATAAACATCAAGAGACATAGAAATATAAAATTACATTAAAAGAAAATTGAGATCCAACAATTGTTCATAAGCTAAAATAATCAAAATAAAGAAACTAACAAGAGAAACTAAGAATATTAAGGTAATAGAACAAGAAAATGTAAAAAGGATTAACAAGAACAAGAATTAAATCTTAGATCTAAGATAATGGGACCTAAACTACCCTAAATTCTAGAGAGAAGAGAGAGCTTCTCTCTCTAGAATTCTAATCTAAAACATGGTAAGAACTAAACTATGACTACTTCCCCCATTCCCTTCCAATTCTTGGGTTCAAAAGCATTAGAAATGAGTTGGATTTGGGCCTCCTTGAGCTCAAAAATCGCCCTTAGCGTATTGCCTTTAATGAGATCATGTGCCACTTGTCATGCGTACGCATGGGTCACGCGTACGCGTCACTGGTAACTTTCCTTATCACGCGTACGCATTGGCCACGTACACGCGTCGCTGGCAGATTTCTTTCCAATGCGCACATGTGGGCCACGTACACGCGTCGCTGGCAGATTACCAAAATTTTATTTCTTCATGAATTCTCTATTTTTGCATGCTTTTTCTTCATTTCTTCAACCCAATCTTTGCCTTCTAAACCTGAAATCACTTAACAAACATATCAAGGCATCGAATGGAGTTAAAGTGAATTAAATTTATCAATTTTAAGGCCTAAAAAACATGTTTTCACTCTTAAGCACAAATTAGGAGAAATTCATAAAACCATGATTTTTCATTGAATAAATGTGAGATAAATTAATAAAATCCCATGAATTTAATACAAGATAAACCACAAAATTGAGGTTTATCAGCACGCATGATAGGGGATGCGTACGCACAACCCCTGTTTTGGTGAAAATGTGTTTCTCTTCACTTGTAAGGGTTTTCTAACTTTCTAAACTTCTTTAACTTCTTTTTAAGACTTGTGGCTAGTAATTAGGCCCTAAGACTAGTATAGATGGTTTTATGTTTGAGATTAATGGATTTATATATGGGTTTTAGAAGACGGTGATTTAGGCTCGGTATGTTAGTTAGGTAGTTTTATCTTGTGAGCTAATGGGGAGCCAGGTTGATGATGAACTTGAAATATTGATGAAGGATTATGGTTAATGGACTGAGTATAAACGGATTTGTGCCTTGAATTGTGTATATTACTGAATTGTCATGATTGGCAAGTTGCTATACACCTCGGGCAAGGGCTGTGACAGTCTCCCGCTTGTCTTAGGTAGCGGTGCCGGTGTAGGGGCCAAGACAGTCTCCCGCCTATGTTGAGATGTGAGGACTGTGGCAGTCTCCCACTCACATAACCTTTCTACCGCCAGAGTGAACTCAGGCACTATAACCCAAAAGAGTGTGCCGATCACTATAACTCACGGGAGCATGATAAAGTGCTGGGCACTAGAGAATGTGAGCAAGGCACTATAACCCTGGTCTTGGCAGAAAGGCGACATCCCGGAGATGTGTCAGGTTGGAATTTTGAACCGACAAGTGATATCACAAGCCAAATAGGATAAACATTCATCATATGCATCTTCTATATGCTTGCTTGCTTTGATTACTTGAGTTATGCCTATTTGAATAACATGCGTAAATGCTAGTTGAATTACCTGCTATATATATATATAACTTATGCTTTACTTGCTTGCATTATCTGTGATTGTCTGGTGCTGAGGAGGTTAGGTAGGCAATGATGATGGGATCGCGTGGAAGATAGGTTGGTGAAGGCTGTGGAATACAGCGGTGTGATTGGTTTTAGTTAGAAATATCCTAAGTTTAGATAACCCTATTTATGGTTTATAGTTTAAGTTATTTATTTCGTTAAGCTTGAATATCTGTTTGGTATGAAGTTCTAGGATTGTCTTTGATGTCTCGGAACCTTACATCTTATATATTGGGCACTGTTACCATACTGAGAACCTCCGGTTCTCATACCATATGTGTTGTTATTTTTCAGATGCAGCCTACTCTTCAAGCTCCAAAGCTCTTCTATTTATTCCCTTCTTCTCATTTCCAAAAATGGGCATTCAAGTACTTGGATTTGAGCTTTTGGCCTTGATTGAAGTAAGCTTGGGATGGCTCTTTTCTGACGTTGACATTGGGATCAATTTACTAATGTTCCTACTTGCATGGGTGCCACTGAAAATGAGCTCAGCATGGACGTTGATTTCTAAAGTTGGTGGGCACTAACGTTGGCCAACGTTCCCTTTAAAACCAATGGGGAACGTTTGTGCACCAACGTTACTACCAACGTTTGCCTGGTCATGCATGCGCATCATTCACGCGTACGCGTGAAAGCTATTTTTTGCCATTTCACGCGTGCGCGTCGCCCACGCTTACGCGTCACATAAAATTTTTCCAAGGATTTTATTGAAGACGTTGGTGAGCAACGTTTGAGGCAACGTTTGCACACTAACGTTAGCCTGGTCATGCGTGTGCGTCACCCACGCATATGCGTGGGGTGTTAATTTCCACCCTCATGCGTACACGTCGCCCACGCGTGCGTGTTGCAACCAATTTTTCCAATGCATTCCTTTTGAAATTAACGAACACATTGGTGAGCAATGTTGGTTCTTTGCTAGTAATGTTGCGAGCAATGTTGGTGAGCCACTTTGGGCCACCAACATTGCTTTGTTGAGCCTTGGAGCATTGGAGGACTTTGGCCACTAACGTTGCACCTCTTATTGTGGCAACGTTTGCTTTGCAAGCTTGGAACGTTTGAGGTAAAGTTTGTGGCAACGTTGGTGAGCCAACTTGGCCACCAACGTTGCTCTCCTTCCTTGATAAGCCTTCATAAGCCAACGTTTGTGGCAACGTTGGTGGACCGACTTTGCCCACCAACGTTGGCTTCTCTGCTTCTTCCTTGCTCTTTCTCTGCTTCTCTTCACCTATCATCAACCAAACAAATGCATCAAAGCCTTGCCATAATCACCAAATTTTGCATCATTCATAGCACAATCAATTCTTGCATAAATCTTATGAAAATTCATATAATTAACAATGTTTGATTGAATCAAGACATGCATGAAATTCTCATCCAAATGCTTGCTTATTGCCTAAGAAATGCATGAAAACCAAGTAAAAACTAATGATAAAGGCTTGTGAAACTAGCCTAAGATGTCTAGGCATCACAACATCAAATTTAAATCTTGCTTATCCCCAAGCAAGCAGTAAAACATAAGAAAATTGAATGAAAACAGAGAGAGGTATAAGCCCTTGTTGGAAGACATTCAATTCTGGTTAATGGGGTTTTCACGCATGATATCTTAGTGATTTTTCTCTGTGGCTGAAGTATCGACATTTCTTTGGATCCTTACTTGAATTACACAAAGTTGAGACTTGTTATAGTTTGGTCCTTAGTTTTTCTTGCTCTCTTTCTTTTGATTGAGATTTATTGTTTAGCTGAGGCTTAATTCTATATGTTAAGGCAGCTTTTTAAAGTAAGCTTTCAGCCAGCATTCCTGCCGCAGTTGGGTCAAGATGCTAGGTATTGAGACACTCCTAAGGACTTACTTGCTCAAGCCTCTCCTTAGCACATACACATAGCAGGAATTTAGCTTGTTTTATTCTTTGGACATTGGTGCCCAGCACCTCTTTGGGTCACTAAATGCTTTGTCTCAAAGTAGCTCTTGATGGTGGATTTTTGGTTGGCAATCCCGGGTTAGTTAACCCAAGTTTCCAAGTGATGAAGTACCCCTTAGAACCTAGTTGTCCAAGCTTATCTTAGTACAAAAGCATCACAGACATATATCCAAAACCTCAAGCCATTGATGCCCAGCCCTTTTAATTTCTTTTTGTTTCTTTCTCTTGCATTTTCTTTCTTTTATTCTGGACCTCTTTCATTTGTTAAGTCTCATAGAATGTAACTCAAGTTCATATCTCAAAGTCATGCCAACCTTTAGCCTTATTCATGAATCAACTAATGAACAAGCGCATACCACCACATAACTTTATTTCATCTTCTATCAAAATAGACCTTTACTCTTTCTCTGTTTCTCAACATTTTCCTTTTATTCAAGAATGGGGAATGATGTGAGCAAAACTGTCGGCTAAGAATTTCTCTCGGTTAAGAGGAAAATAACTTCGTTGCAAGTATAGTTTCTAACCGACAAGTAATGCTCAATCAATGTTTTAATTTGGTTGTCACAAGCACAAACCCCAATAAGAATTAACCGAAGTATTTAAACCCCGGGTCGTCTCACAAGAAATTGCAATGAAGTGGTCAATTATTGGCTATGAAGGGATATGGAGGTTTGATTTATATAGGGGCAAGAAAGTGAAGCAAGCAACTAAAGAAAGCAATTAATAAAGAGAGACATTCATGGCAAGGATTGAGAATATAAGCTTCTATCCTAGTCATACAATGATTAACAAGAATGCATCCTATTTAGTCAACTCAAACCAGGAAGAAAGGATAATATTAACTTCCACGAGAGATCGTCAAATAAGATTAACACTCTAGATCGTCAACATAAGTTGGGTTTTCATGACTCAAGATTGCCTAATTTATCTTTCCAAGCCAATAATGCTAAAAAAAGCTACTCTAACATCCTACCAAGCATTTTGTCAAACACTTGGGAGGCATAAAAGGAAAGCATAATAAATTGCAAGGAAAGTAAAATCTACCAACTATCAATTGCAAAGAATCAACAATAACAAAGTAAAGCAACAATAAAAGAACATCAAACATAAATTGCATTAAAGGAAACCAAATCCAATAATGGTGCTCATAAACATAAAAGAGGCATGAAAAGGGAAATTAACAAAAAGGAAACAAGAGAATTACACTACTAGAGCATGGGAATGTAGAAGAAACGAGATGAGAACAAGAAAATAAACTTAGATCTAAGATGCAATTAACCTAGAACCTTAATTCTAGAGAGAAGAGGGAGATTCTCTCTCTAGAAAACTAAACTACATGACCCTAAGCTACTACTAATTGCTCCTTCCTTGTCCAATCCTCAATTCTGCATAAAATAGTTTTTGGAATCAGTTGGATTTGGGCCTGGGAACCTCAAAAACCGCTCTCAGTGTTTTCACTTTAATGAGGTCATGTGTGAGCTATGATACGTACGCATGGGTCACGCACACGCGTCGCTTGGTATTTTTCTTCTCACGCGTATGCATCATGTCACGTGTACGCATTGCCATGCAACCTCATCTCCACGCGTGAGCGTCTGTCATGTGTGCGCCTCGATATGTGAACTCCAAATCCTTGTTTTTCCATGAATCCTTCACTTCGCATGCTTGTCTCTTCACTTATTTGATCCATTCCTAGCCTTTTCAACCTGAATTCACTAAAAAAATAGCAAGGCATCTAGTGGAATCAAAGGTGAATTAAAATTACGAATTTAAGGGCCTAAAAAGCATGTTTTCACACTTAAGCATCAATTAAAGGAAAATTAAAAAACCATGCTATTTCATTGAATAAATGTGAGATAAGTTGATAAATCTCTTAAATTAAGAACAAGATAAACCCCAAAATTGGGGTTTATCAAGGAACAAAGCATATAACTTAAGCAGGATGGCATGGCATAAACACTTAGACTACTAGCCCAAAATGACAATAAAGAAACAGAATGTAAATGTTCATTAAAACAGGGTAAAATCATACTTCCAATTAAAGCACTTCAAACTAGAAACAATTAAGTAACAATACAACCTCTTGGTGTCTTCTTGCTTTCTCCTTGTCATCATCATCCGTAGCTTTTGTATCCTTCTTTGTCTCCTTGGATGATGGTGCATCTTACCCTCCAAGAGATTGATTGACTTCCTGCAAAGTTATTGGAAGTTGCTTGTTCCCCAAGCACTTGAGAGATGGTTAGCATGCATGTATGCTTGTGTTTTCCTGAACTTAAGTTGGTGTGTGAACACCAAACTTAGTTCCTTGCCTACTTCTATATGCAGCAATTTAAATACATGCATGAAACATCAAGTGCTTTTATTAAGAAAACAACTATGAGCTAGAAAGTCAACAACTGTTAAGTAGTTTCTCTGATTGTTTGGGGTTGATGACTATTCATGCCGAGAGTTGCAATGTGTTCTTAATGAAATCTGTGGTAGAACACCAAACTTAGAATTATACATTCACCCTTGAATTACTTTGGTGTGCAACACCAAACTTAGCTCCTTACAATACAGAAAAATCTACTTAACTCTTTTATTGAAACAACTAAAAAAAGAAAATTACCTCTGGTTGGGTTACCTCCCAACAAGCGTTCTTTTAATGTCATTAGATTGACATGTTGTTCATGACTTTCTTCCTCTTCTTCCAGTTTGTTAAGAGGAATAACCTCAGGGGAAAAGAAGATCAAGTCAATGTCCCCTGTCTTGGCCTCTTCCCAGCAAGCTTCTTTTTGTTATTTGCTTGATTGAACTTGCTTGTTGGATCAGGGGTTGGATTGCTTATGGTTGACCTTTTCTTCTTCATGGATATGGTCAATTGTAGCTTGGTCACAATCCTCTTTTCGGTGCTCTTGTTGGTTGCTTTCACTTCTTGGATATCAAGATTTGGGTGTTGTGTGATGGTGGAGTGTCCTCTTCATTAGAAGTTTCTTGAATTGGTGGTTCAATGAACCCATCCTCTATGCAACTCTCTGCTTCAATTGAGTGTGGACTCCCTTGATTGACTTCCTCCCTTTCTTCTACATGATGTTCTATTGAGTCCTTTGGGAGTGAGTTTTCATGTTCCTTTGTCATCCTTAGTAGCCTATGCAGACATGGAATCCTAGCCTCATATACCTCCACCACCTACTTCTTCATTGGGGTTTCACTTGGTACAGAAGCCTCTTCATCTTGCTCTTCCACTTCCTCCTTTACACTCAACATTTGGTCTAAAAGCACTTCCATGTTTTTGAAAGAGGTTTTTTGTTCTTTTCAAGATTTCTTCATCTCCTCTTCATATCTTTCAAGCATGGACTCTTTGGTTTAGGGAAGTTTGTGTTGGTTGTGGGTTTTGGAAGGGATTTTGTGTTGAGGTATAGTCAAGTGATGAATAATTTTCATATGAAAAACTGGAAGGTGAGGTTGGACAATTTTACATAAATAAGTTGAAGGTATGCTCAAGTGATGATGCTTCTTGATGACTAGAATATGGAGCATTAAAATTCTCTTCCAAGCCACAATTTGTGTAGTTGTCATAACAATATGAATTATTTTGTGACTCTGGGGGTATCCCATTTCACTTGATTGTTCACATTCCCTCATTCTTGTTGATATTCCCAGACACCATGAGGATAATGACATGAGTCATTTTGTGGTGGTGGACAATATCCTATGTAATTTGCTTGATCATTTTGTGGCCCTGGAGCATAACCCCACTGGGTGGATTGCTCATAATTTATCATTCCTTTGTGATATTCCCAGCTACCGTTAGGATAATGACTTGAATTATTTTGTGGTGGTGGGTAATATCCCATGAAATTTGCTTGATCAAAAGATGAGGTAAACTCCATTTGAATTTTGTAAAACACAATCACCAAGGAAGACTGAAATTTCTCATGTCACAGATAAGAATTTCTTAGTGAGGCAATAACACAAACACCTTAGTATCTAGAGATAATAGAAAATTAAAAGAACTTAAATGACAAAAACAAAAAAATGCTTAATCTAGACTATCACCTACTTAATCATTGTCAATCTAAATCAATCCCCGGTAACGACGCCAAAAACTTGATGGCAAAAAATTGCATCCGCACACACTACCGGCAAGTGTACTGGGTCACATCAAGTAGTAAAACTCACAAGAGTGAGGTCAATCCCACAGGAATTGATGGATCAAGCAACTTTAGTGAGGTGATGAGTCAAGGAGTTTGGTGAAATTTAACTAATAGAATATAAATTGCAGGAATTCTAAAGTGCTGAAAGTAAATGGCAGAATGTAAATTGCAGAAACATAAACAGCAAGAAACTTAAATTGCATGAAATGTAAATGGGGATTGGGTGCTGGAAAATTAAAGGAAGTAGTAAATTCAAAGCAATTAAATGAAACTAAAGGCAATCAAAGTGAGAAATAACAAAGAGAAAGATTCATTAGAGATTGGAGATATCATAATCCACCATGAATCAAATGGGTCTCAACTTCCTTCTCAATCATATGAGTAAATTTATGGCAGATTGAAATTAATTGGATCCCAATTCCTTGGCAATCCAATCTCTCTAATCACAATCAATCTTGCTAATTCCTTGATCTAATTGTCATGAGAAGAGGTTAAGCATATTCTCTTAT
This sequence comes from Arachis duranensis, assembly GCF_000817695.3. Classification (NCBI taxonomy): domain Eukaryota; kingdom Viridiplantae; phylum Streptophyta; class Magnoliopsida; order Fabales; family Fabaceae; genus Arachis; species Arachis duranensis. Next base: position 38,477,116 of record NC_029773.3, on the reverse strand, counting down.
CCATAACCCACACAAATTCTCAAGACCTCAATTCCTCCCGAATAGTGTTTGTCAAGAGAATTGTGAAGGATAGAGCTCCAATTCTAATTCCCATGATTCCCCTTCCGAGGCTCACACAAGCATTCAATTGATTCAAACCCCGTTCTGGAGTGAGTCAATCACAATCAAAATAGAAGATATCCTATAGCTACACAAGAGGATTGAGAAGAAAAAGAATTTCATTCATTCATTAGAATTACAATAGAGCTCCTCCCCCTAATGAAAATGGGGTCTAGTTGATCATTTCTCTAAGAACAATTGACAAGAACTTAAATTGCATGAAAGTAAATCAAATACAATGCCAACCTAAACGTAAAATTGCAGAAAGGTAGAAGTGCAAGGAATTGAAATTGCATAAAAGTAAATGAAGTTTAATACAAACTAAAATATAAGATTGCAAAAAAGAAAAAAGTGTATCAAAAGAAACTAAAATTCTAAGCTCTCTGGAGTCTTTAATCCTCCAGCCTACACTTCAAGCTCCAAAGCTCTTCTATTTATACTCTTCTTCTCATTTCCAAAAATAGGTCTTCAAGTACTTGGATTTGGGCTTTTGGCCTTGATTGAAGTAAGCTTGGGGTGGCTCTTTTCTAATGTTGACATTGGGATCAATTTACTAACTTTCCTACTTGCATGGGTGCCACTGAAAATGAGCTCAGCATGGACGTTGATTTCTAACGTTGGTGGGCACTAACATTGGCCAACGTTCCCTTTAAAACCATTGGGGAACATTTGTGGCAACATTTGTGCACTAACGTTACTACCAACGTTTGCCTGGTCACGCATGCGCGTCACCCACGCGTACGCGTGAAAGCTATTTTTTGCCATTTCACGCGTGCGCGTCGCCCACGCTTACGCGTCACATCAAATTTTTCCAAGGATTTTATCGAAGACGTTGGTGAGCAATGTTTGAGGCAACGTTTGCACACCAACTTTGGCCTGGTCACGTGTGCGACCCACGCGTATACGTGGGGTGTTAATTTCCACGCTCACGCGTACGCGTCAGCCACGCGTGCGCGTCGCAGCCAATTTTTCCAATGCATTCCTTTTGAAATTAATAAACACGTTGGTGAGCAACGTTGGTTCACCAACGTTCCCACCAATGTTTGGCACCCTTTTCTTTGCTAGTAACGTTGCTAGCAACGTTGGTGAGCCACTTTGGGCCACCAATGTTGCTTTTATTGAGCCTTGGAGCGTTGGAGGGCAATGTTGGTGGGCCAACTTTGGCTACCAACGTTGCACTTCTTCTTGTGGCAACGTTTGCTTTGCAAGCTTGGAACGTTTGAGGAAAAGTTTATGGCTACGTTGGTGAGCCAACTTGGCCACCAACGTTGCTTTCCTTCCTTGATAAGCCTTCATAAGCCAATGTTTGTGGCAACGTTGGTGGACCAACTTTGGCCACCAACGTTGCCTTCTCTGCTTCTTCCTTGCCCTTCCTTTGCTTCTCTTCACCTATCATCAACTAAACAAATGCATCAAAGCCTTGCCATAATCACCAGATTTTGCATCATTCATAGCATCAATCAATTCTTGCATAAATCTCATGAAAATGCACATAATTAACAATGTTTGATTGAATCAAGACATGCATAAAATTCTCATCCAAATGCTTGCTTATTGCCTAAGATATGCATGAAAACCATGTAAAAACTAATGAAAAAGGCTTGTGAAACTAGCCTAAGATGCCTAGGCGTTTTCACTTTATTATCCTCTGCTTTACGGCTAGAGGTAAGGCTTAAGGTAACGGGGTGTTACAAAGAATTGTCCAAAGAAGCCTAATTGAGATCCTGCTAGAGCATTACAACAAGTGCGAGTGTTCGCTATGTCGGCTGATATTTCATTAGTTCAGTGTTGTGTTGAGACTCATTCCTTAACTGTATTGTATGATTCTGGCGTGTCGCATTCTTTTATTTCATTAACCGTTGTGCGTGAGTTGGGATTAGTTTTCACTAAACTAAGTTTTGACCTAGTTATCAATACACCCACCTTACATAAAGCATTGACCAACCTTGTTTGTCGACAGGTAGCCTTCAGTATTGAAGGTAGATCTTTCTTGCATGATCTAATCTGTTTACCTTTATTTGGTTTAGACATTATGTTAGAGCTTGATTGGTTATCTAAGAAACATATTCTTCTTGACTGTTTTGATAAAATTGTTATCTTTCCTTCTGATAATATGCATACTGGATCAGTAGTTTCTCATGCTTTATACCTAGATTCTATGAGAGTTACCTATAACGAGAGTGAATGTGAGGGGTTCATTCTATTAGCGGCTAGATCGAACTTCAGCAAAGTAAACGTGGAACAGATCCGAGTGGATAATTCAAAGCAAACACCACCGCCGCCAACTCCAAATCATGCGACAGATAATTCACTCGTGCGGTCTCAATTGCCGTGAGGCATAAGCCACCACATTTCAATGTTGCATCAACATGCAACCGAAACCTTTAAGTGATGCATCACAAAACACTTCAAATGGTTCATTCGCCTCAGGTAGAATAAGCACTAGTGCAGAAGTCAACCTCTCTTTCAAGGTTTGAAAACTTTCTTCGCACTCTGGCGTCCACACAAACAGAACTTCCTTATGCGTCAACTTCATCATTGGCAAAGCAATCTCTGAGAATCCCTTGATGAACCGTCTATAGTATCCATCCAAGCCTATGAAACTCTTAATCTCATTTACGAATGTCGGTCTCTTCCACTCAGTCACAACCTCAATCATAGACGGATCCACTACAATCCCATCCTTACTCACCACATGACCTAGAAACTTCACTTTCCTCTTCCAAAATTCGCACTTCGAAAGCTTTGCATACAGTTTCTTCTCCTTTGAGATTTACAACACAATTCTCAAGTATTCCTCATGCTCTTTTATGGTTCTGAAATACACCAGTATGTCATCTATCAATACCACCACAAACTTATCCAAAAAGGGTCAGAACACTCTGTTCATGTAATCCATGAACACAGTAGGGGCATTCATTAGCCCAAAGGACATCACTGCGTACTCATAGTAACCACGGCAAGTTTGGAATGCAGTTTTAGGAATGTCAGCTTCTCTCTAAAGTCAATTTTTGAGAACACGCCAGCTCCTTGTAACTGGCCTATCAGATCATCAATCCGAGGTAAGGGTATCTGTTCTTCACCGTCACCTTATTCAAATGCCGGTAATCAACACATAACCTCATACATCCATCTTTCTTCTTTACCAACAATACAGGTGCTCCCCACTACTTTGGAGAAAACTTTGGAAAATTCTCTCACAACCGGTATTCGGTCTAAGTCTTGCTCATTTCCTACAGAATTTGTAGCCAAAAGGATAAATCCTTGGCACTCAACCCCACTACAATTTACTTTCACCGCATTTAGGTAATAACTTCGCGCTAGCACCAGTCCTTCTGATTCCTCAGACATAAACTGGATAGAATGCTCAAAATAATCCAACAACACCCGATTTTTTGACAACCAATCCAAACCCAAAATCAAGTCTAACTCAGTCATTGGTAGACAAATAAAGTCATGCACAAAGTATCGGTTCTCCACCCTAAAAGGTACCTCTTGACATCATAATCTAGTCACCACAGTCTTAGAAGCAAAAGTATGCACATGTAAATCAAATGACGATGCCGACACTTTTAACCCTAATTCAACAACTTTGTTAAAGGCTATGAATGAATGAGATGCTTCAATGTCATGCAATGTAGTTAACATTTTACCACCAATTTTACATTTACCTCTTACCAAAGTATCCGACTTAGCCGCATCATCCTCCGTGATAGCATACACACGGTTTTGCTATTGAGCTCTACTAGCAGTCCGATTGGTATTCTCAGGACAGTTCCATGACATGTGACCAGTTCCTACACAACTATAGCAAAGTCCCAAACCAGTCCTACAAGGAGTTCTTGGGTGATAGCTTCCACACCACCTACAATTCATTTCATTTTAAGGTTGCCTTCTGTATCTCCTTCCTTGATGGTTGTTGTTCCCTTGATAAGTAGCTCGGTCACGTTGAGGTTGTTAAGCATAACCTCCCCTCTTGAAGTTTTGGCCCTTTGGAGCAAAGGACTTGCACCTCCTCCTCGATTATGATGACCACCATGGCTAGAACCCGCATTCACATTCCTCCTAGAGCAATCTTCCACCACATGCCTTTTATTCACCAACTCTGCAAAGCTTTTAATCTCAAGAGGCAGCACAGCCTGCATAATATCCTCTCTCAGGCCATCTTGGTATTTCATGCACTTTCACTCCTTATATTCTTCAGGAGTACCCTGATAAACTCTTGAGAAACGACACAACTCCTCAAACTTGCTTGTGTAAGGAGTCACAGTCGTTGTTCCTTGTCTTAGTTGAAGTAGCTCCAACTCCTTGGCTTGTCTCACAGAATTCGGAAAATACTTCTTATATAACTCTTCTTTAAAGACCTCCCAAGTGATCGACTCAGCCCCAATTCCTTGCTGCAAAAGATGGTAAGTCCCTTGCCACTAATGTTGAGCTTCTCTAGTCAGCTGGTAAGCAGCAAACTCTACCATATGACCTTTGGGTACTTACTGCTCTTGCAATGATCTCTCTATTGTCCTAAACTAGTTGTCAGCTTCTATTGGATTAGTTGATCATCTAAAGGTTGGAGGATTAACCTTCAAAAAGGTTGCCAATGTCATCGAACCTGCAGCTGAGCTCCCTCCAGTTTTGTTACCATTCCTATTTCTGTTCATCCTTTCCATCACTTGGTTGGCAGCCACCACATTAGCTTGCATAGTATTGACAAGTTGGGTCATTACTGCCAGAAATTTGGCTTGATTTCTAGCAAAAATGGGCTTGTCATTTCCTCTCCGTCTGTGACCCCGTCTACGAGTTGCCATCTCAGGTCCTATCCACATAAAACAAGTGATATCAAGGTGATTAGTTTCAATATCTCAAGTTAAGTACTTCAATTTTCCAAAAGTATATTAATGAGCTTCATGTTAAATATATCAATCAGATATCCTAAATAGCACATGCACAATTCAGAGTATGCATTAAAGTATAAGCAGTCCATCCCTCAGGCTCACAAGGACGAACTACTCTGATACTATAATGTAACACCCTAATATTCAAATCCTTATGCTCGAGTCATAAGTCAATGATACTAAGGTGCTACGGCTCTCGGGTGGATTATAATACACACGCATCGATAAAATAGAAGATAAAACGTGAATTGAAAGCAGTATAAAGTTAAAACTCCAAAGAAGAATAAGATAAAGTCAGAATATAGACATATAACATAAGTAATTAGCTACTAGTCGCGACCTGCAAAGTTTAGGCTGGCTAGGGTATAGAATAAAAATAGTTTAACAACAATACCTCCTATCTCTCCCAAAAGATACATAAAGACCTCTATAAGTAAGTTTTCAAAAGGATTAAATACATAACAAAATATTTTCTAAACAAAAGTGGAGAGATTTTAAACAAAATAAGGCAAAAATATAATAATCTTCGCCATCTCTCAGATGAAGCGCAGCTCACTGCTGAGCTCCTAGACCTACATCTGAAAACAAGAGATATATATGGAATAGGAACCCCTCGACCCATGGGTTACTAGTACGGTAAAAGTGCCAAATAAATACTGCATAATGCAACATAAACTCACTAAGCAATCTTAATTCTCCACACATCACATTATCCATCTTAACTTATTTCTTATCCATAACCTTGGCAACTAACATAAGGGGAATTCTAAGTCTAAGTCAACAATTCTCAACCTTCTTAATTCTCCAACAAATAGAGCCATAATTAGAGACAGTACGAACCCTCAGCATCAACCAACACCAGCATGAGTAAAGCAAGTAATACACAAGTAGGTACAAGTAAAGTAAGTATCATATAATCAAGTAACATAACATATACGATTAGACTGTCCAAAACAAGTAAGCAAACCCATACAAGTCAAACATATGCAAATGATGTATGCCTGACCTATGGCTGATGATATCATCTGTTAGTTAGATAACCAACCCGACATGTCCTGGTAGCTAAGCATTGGACAGTCCCTACGAGTGCGCATCCCTGAGATCAAAATCTCAATTATTCATTATACATATATCCATGGGGGACAGCTCATCCGAAAAGGTATAAGTGTCTAGTCACACTTACGACACAAGGTCAACAGAATCTCGGATCTTAACTTGGAGCAAGTGGAGCTGACCCACTGCATCTACCCAAGAAAAACTGAAACTTAAATAATTTCACAAATCTCAAATCATTATCAACTAGGAGCAAGTGGGGGCTAACCACTACATCAACCCTAGGAGGCTCAAACCAAACCCGAGGCAAGTGGATCAATGCCACTGCATTTACCTAGGTAGGTGTATTAAATTTAGAATCAAGCTCATATAACAATCTCATAATCATTATCATTCTCATCGTCAATCTCATAATCATCATCATTATCAATATCAATATCATGATCACCATGATTCTCATTATTAATCTCACAATCATCATCATTCTCACTTAGCATCTTGTTCATTTCATTCAATTTTACTAACTCAACCCATTGGACTTTATCCCTAACTCTTCCATCTTCAATTCCATCGACTCTAGACCCATATCGAAGTTTATAAAGGTTTAGAAGGCTAAAAGAATAGTTAAAAGTCATAAAAACACATTTTTCCAAATTCTGGGAGTGTGCATATGCATACATGTGATGTGCGTACGCATAAGTTGAAAACTTGGGTGTTCACGTACACATGCAAAGGTCCGCGTATAGATAAGGTGAAAATTTTGTAAGTCGCGTATGCATGGCCCTAATTTTGGAGCATGACGCATACGCATGTCAAAGGTAGAATCTATTATGTTGCAAAAATCTGTTTTTCAGTCTAATTTTCAAAACCTCATAACTTTTTCCACAAAATTCCGTTTTCAACCATTCTTGAATCGTTGGAAAGATCGATAAATGAATTTTCATAAAAATCTAATTGTGAAAGTTTTCCAACTCCAAAGACTGAGTTACAACCTGTCGAAATTGGCTAAAAATATATTTTTAGAAAAACACACATTTACCAATTTTCTAATGATTCACTAGCCTCAATCATTTTCAACCAATAAAATAAACCCATACCAACAAGTTACATATTCACACACAACTAATTCCAAACCTACTCCTTTTACACATTCCAACTCAAATACATCTATTCGACATTTCAAAAACCTCATTTTCCACTATTCCATCCATCAATCAAATTCTCATACATTATCACACCATTCAATCATCACTTACTATCCTTACCTTTTTCCGGCCTCCGGTCCAATATTCATCAAATCAATACACATGAACTCATAATCATATAATTCACTATCCAACACTAATTCCAATCAATCCAATAACAATGCATCACCCAAAACATCAATTATTATATCATGTCTTCTATACGTACCAAATCCATCTTAATACTTAATTCAAACCTAATCCTAGGGACATCTAGCCTAGGATTTCATACCATATGATATGGTATTTAAATGAATCTAAAATCGTACCTCTTGTAGTCACAACAATTTGATCCTTTCTTGTAAATTTTCCACCAAGCACTAGCTCCAAACTCCACCAAAAGTTTCACAAGCCAATTTCAAGTTTCCAAGAGTACCAAAATCTCACCCAATAACTCTAACACAACCAATATCATACATACATCAACCTAGGGTTTATAAAATATAGTAAATCACAAGGGTTAGTGATTTCTTATCTCAACCCACTGAATTTCGTGATGAATATCACCAATGGCTCATACTGGAGCTCTCCTAAACAACCAAAATCACAAGATTTCTTTAAAACTCAACCCAAAAATATGAAACGGAGAGAGAAATGAAAAATAAACATGAGTTTCGAAATTTCTTATCAAAATACCTAGATAAACTTGAAGAGGTCATTGAGAGCGACGCGTGGCTGTAAACGGCTCGTCAATCGGAGCTCCAGAGAGAAAGTTATGGTGATTTGAAGTTTGGGAAGCTAGGTTTTGTTTCTCTCTTCTCTCTATCCGCCCCTCCCTCTCATTTATAGGGTTAAATGAGCTTCAATGCTCATAAATGATACTTATATACCTTAGGCTTAGGTCCCACTTGGACCCGACTCACATATATGACCTGTTGGCCCAATTATGGGACAAAACCTTTAAGATTAGCGTTTTAAATCGCACTTTAGATATGTTTACTTTCTAAATCATAAATTCTAACTTTTTAATCTTTCTTACTAAATATTAGTTTTCTTAGCTGTAGTACCAGACAAATCTCAACCGGTACTGTTGGTCAAATTTTCAGTTCGGATTTTTACTCAGAAAACTATGTTTTCTGACTCAAAAAAATCCATTGAGTCCAAATATCATATCAAAATTACCAAATTATGATTATTATATTTTAAAATCATTCTCGCCCATTTTTAATTTATTTCTTAATTTACCTACAATTTGACCGGGTTTTACAATTGTTTTCTTTGAAAAACTGAAAATACTTTTTCTTAATCATACATGCACATATAACCAAATTCAAAAGAGAACATCGTCTTCGCTGGTTGTTAGGAGAGGATTTTTAAGAATCGTCATAAGAGGATACATATAGAAAAAGAATTGATTTCAACTGTAGTGATTATCGTTCGTCTTACAAATCTATTCAAAACATTAATAATTAATTATCCAAAAATTCAAAATTCACTTCTTTAGTTAAAAGAATTTCAAAACTCAATCAATATCTCATAACATAATGAATTTCAACCTCCGACTCAACATATAATCAAATTTCTTACGGCCTTTGACCCAAATCAAATTAACTCTACCTCTGGCCCAAATCTAGTTAAAACATGGCCTCTGGCCTAACTCAAATCAAATCACCGTCAAAACTCAATCTCAAAATAGAATCAATTACCGACATCAAACGGTACAAGGCAAATACACTCAGAGAACAATTACAGCCAATACCACATCAAGAACAACCCTCAGTGTTATCATTGCCAGCATAAGGGATCTCTCAGTTGTTTAAGTATAGACAAAACAATACAAGAAAAATACAAATAGAGAGAACAGTTACAACAATTAGTTCAATTAGCATGTATATGCAATTATTCAAATAGGCAAGCCAAATATAAGATGCATACCCGAACAAATATACACAAATGCAAATGATGCATACCTGTCCTATGGCCAATGAGCTCATCTGTTGGCTATACAGCCAAATTCGACATGTCCGGTGGCTAAGCTTGGATAGTTCCTCAATGCGCGCATCCCCAAAGCTCGTATTCATATTCATTGATTAATATCCATTGGGAGAATCATCTGGGAAGGTATAAGGTCTCAATTCCATCCTGGAGCAAGCAGGACAAAACCACGATTCTTGCATCTACTCAGGAAGCTCAAATACCAACCGAGAGCAAGTGAGACAAAACCACAATCCTTGCATCTACCCCGGAAACTCAAATACCGACCGAGAGCAAGCAGGACTAAACCACAATCTTTGCATCTACCACAAAAGCTCAAATTTCAAAAATCTCTTTTAAAAAGCAAGTTAAATCCGTTCCTCTTTCATAAAACTCCTTTTCACCAAATCAAAAGTCTCAAATTAACTTCATTAATCCATTCTTCAATTCCATTTGAAATTTTCAAAAGCATAACTCTTAGATTTGAATCAATTGCGTAAAACACACTTTCAACTTCATTCTCAAGTTTAATAACTTCCTAAAAGATCCAAAAATCATTCCTTTTTACCATTCAAATTCTATAAATTCACTAAAACTCCTCAAAATGTAACTCTTTAATCAAACTCAAAACATAAGTCTTTTCATATTAAATCGAACTCAAAACATAATTCTTTTCTTAATAAATCAAACTCAAAATAGTATAATTATTTTCTTAATAAGTCAAACTTAAAACAAAACTCTTTTCGTAATAAGTCAAACTCAAATCATAACTATTTTCTCAATAAATCGAACTCAAAACATAATTCCTTTCTTAATAAATAAAAATCAAAACATAATTTTTTTCTCAATAAATTGAAATCAAATAATATAATTCTTAAATCAAATTTTCTTTTAAATAACACTTCAAACAAAGTCTCAGAGTTTTATAAAAATTTCGACAGCATCTCTAAAATTCGGACTTTGTCATCCTTCAAAGATTTCAACAACCAAACCAAACATCTCTCAGTCATTCAAATCACTTCCAATAAACTATTATCACAACAATACCAACTCACTCAAGGGATCAACAAAGACTAGAACTCAAGCAACCAATCTCATCAATCACAATGCAAACTAACTTCAACGAAATCAATTCATAACTCAGAATTCTCATCCTTCTCAAACAGTTTCCAAACCAAACAATTCCTTAAAATAAACGTATATAAATTAGATTTTCAACGCAACTCATTTCTTAATATAAATATACCAATCCAATTTCCAAATCAAGCTTTCATTAACCATCACAACGCCAACTCAATCAATTAAGAATTCAATCAAGTAAACAATTACATTCTTTCAAAATAACTCAATCAATCCATAAGATTCACATAATCACCAAAAATATATTTTTGCATCAATATAAACTTATAATAATTCTTGACAATAAAATGAGTTTAAGGAAAGCGCCCCTACCTCGATTGTCAAAACTTTAAAACACTAAAACGTGTCAAAAACTCGTTTTTCTCCCGGCCTACAACAGCTGCAGCTGTAACCGCAACTTAAAACGTGACACACAATAATCGAAACTCAACCCTATTGCAATAACATCACAAAATATCAACATAAGATAACAGAAACTGATATCTCAATGGTTCTCGAAAGAAATTACTTATTGCATTTAGAAAGTAACAGAGGAATAGAACGGTAGTGGCTCTGGTGACAACTCCTGGCAACCACCGCGTCGTTTTCTGGTACAGAGACGTGGTTTAGTTCACCTTCAACGCTGGCGGCAGAGGAACGACTGAACCATGTAGCGGCAGCCCTGGCGGTGGTTCTGGCGGCCACAACAACTTTTCTGGTAGCCATACATGACGTGCAAGAACAATTGCAGTAGCTGGGAGGGCGGCGGCCATGGCGGCAACTTCTGACGGTGATAGGAGCTTCGGCGGCGTTGTAGGTGGCTTCCCCCTCTCTCCCGTCGCGTCTTCTCTCTCTCCTCGGGCTTCTTCAGCAAAAGCAGCTCGAATGGCAGTGGCGACGGTTGCCCGACGCGATGATAGAGAGCTCAACAACGACGGCAGCCGGAATCTTCTTCTCCTTTCTCACGACACTCTTCTCCTTCTCTCTCCCTCTGTTTCATGTGATGGCGAAGGCAGCTCGACGGAACAGCGGAGACAACTCAGTGGAGTGGTCTCCCTTTCCTCTGCTCGAAAGATCGACTGCGGCATTCTCCCTCTCCCTCCCCTTAGCTGGCGAACTCTTCTCCCTTTCTCGTCCCTAAGCCCTCTTTTCCCTCTTTTTCTTTTTTTTCTTTCTTTTCTTTTGTTTGGTTTTTCGTGGGTAAGTAAGGTTAGGGAAGGGGTGCGGCCGTGTGTGTAGGGGTTGAAAGATGTGAGAGTGTGAATGTTTGTAATATTAGGGTTAGGGTTTGTTTCGGATAAAATTAGGTATAAGGATAACTTTGGTCATTTTAATGAAATTAGAGGTTATAGAGTAATTGAAAAGTAATCTAAATCCAACATTAATATTTGTAAAAATACTATTTAATTATCAACTTACAAATTATTTTTAAATAAACACTCTAATTCAATAATTAGAGAGTAATCAAATTAATTTTTTTTAAATTATAAAATAAAGTTCAAAATCTAACTATTGAAATTGAAGCGTATAAAATACTCATTATTTTCAATCACTAAAACTTTAAATCAATAATAAAAAAATATTTAATTAATATAAAATTTTTTAAAAATATATTCTTGAATAANTTATTTAATTTTTAAAAATCTGAAATCTTACATTGAGACTACTATAATGTCATAAAAAATGAGGAGGTTTCAAGCTCTTTTGGTTTAGTTATAAAATTTTTGAAGCAAGATTATAAAATAGGTTTTAAATTTATATTCAAATACAAGGCAATCAACTTCTAAGAGTCATAACTCAGTCTACAAAGCTTTGAATTATATGAGACTAGATTGTAGTGAAAGTTAGATGCAGCTTGTGTTATAGTATCAAATATTTAATATTACATCAATTGTGTGATTTGATGTAAATTTTTAAAGGAGGGTTACTACACTGGTTTTCATGAATTATTTTGTATAAAATAAATCCGGTTACACAACTTTACCTAACATCCTAGCCTTGATAATGATACATGCAGGGTTCCAACCTTGATAATAATTACGATATAAAATTCATTTGAAATAGGAGGGAATCTTCCCTATTAGTGGTGGATTACTCCAAATAGAATAGTCTGTCGATAACATGATTCCTTGGGATCACAGGGATTGATAATCCATCCTTACTGAGTCATAAATACAAAAGGGGCATGGGGATAGCAGGCATGTCGTCTGATGTCATACTTTCCTAATAATCTTGTCTATCCGGCAATCAAATGGTTCAACTCATTTTCTAAAAGGACGATATCATGTTTTGCCTACATCTTAAAATGTTTCCTAACAAACTTCAAAACTAGGATGACCAAAGCAAACCCTTGATTACCTTCCTAAGGGTTACCAGCACCCAAAAAAATCCATGAGGAAGTAATTAGACCATTTTAATGATGCATGCCTCAAGATTAATGGGTTGACAGACGTAGTGGCGAGTTTAAGCTTCATCAATGGGATCTAAAATGAGAATTTTCATACACACTCGCTTTTGCCATAACTTAGATTAATAGCCAAGGATTTCCACTAAAATTTGACGTTTTTTCTTACCTTTGAATCCTCCATACTTCCAGCAAATACAAACAATGCATACATCTACCACAACAAGATCACAGTTATTTCAAATAGCACATAAATAGTCATTTAAGCAATCCTAAATAATTATACACACTCAAATATAGGAGTATACATGAGTCGGGTGAAACCGAGTTTTTCTAACTCAGACTCGTCCCTAAATATACACCGGATCTATTTTTTAGACTCTAACCTGGTCATAATCCAATGAAATCTAAATATTTTTTGCCACAATTATACCGGATTCAAATCGGGTGAAAACCAAGCCTTTAAAGTTTTAACAATAATTTATAAAAAAACTTATTTGTAAAGAAATTTATTTATAATGCACTTATTTATAAAAAAGAAACTTGTTACTGAGAAGTTGATATTCTTATTTGAACTTAAATTTGTTCATAAATTCTAATTTGATACTTCTTTGATCTATTTTCTAATTCAACAAGTGTGATTAAAAATAAAATAATAAATTTATAATTAATATAACATAATATTAGAATTAATTTAAAGTATATATACTTTTTTTAGTTCTCTTAGAGTGCATATGAGTTGGATGAAGCTGGGTTTGCCTTGACCCGATCCCGACCCTAAATAATGACCAGATTTATTTTTGAGATCCTTACCCAACCCTAGACCCAGTGCCATTAAAATGTTCGGGGGCTGGATCTTCGAGCCGGATCGGACCATGTACACCCCTACTCAAATACAACAAATATTGCACTCGATGAATTTCTATTCTAGTGAATGAATAATAAAATAAAGGCCAATACTATGGTACTTATGAATTTTTGCCTAACTTATTTTTTGTAGTAAGTTTTAATTTTCTAAAAATTATTTATTTTTATATCTTTTAAATTAAATAATAACTTTTAAACCTTTAGTAAATAGGTAACACCTTTTAAGCATCATAGCATTCACCTAAGCTAAAATAAATTTTAAGAAATTGAAAAGGCTTTTGACAATAAGTCTTTATTACATTTATATTTTCTTATGATTTTTTTTTTATAAAAACAAGACTATTTTTTAAAAGAATATTTATTATCAATTACTTAATATTACTGTAAACAATTCTAATAATTAGATTTTGTTTTTGTTTTTTCGAAAAACTTTACTGGATCTATTAAAATATATTTGTTACGATATTCTAACCATTGAAAACAAATATATATAATAAAGAGTATATAACCAAATAGATTTCTAAAAAATTTCTTTACGACACTTTCCTTCCTAACTAAATTTTATTAATCACGTACGATATCTATAATTTCAACCAAAATACACTTCGAAGCATAGCCTAAGCATAGATCTGCACTAGGCTCGATTCCATATTGTCTGTTAGCGTATACATATGAGCAAAAAACTTTACATAACATATAAAGTTTTTAACCTTTTTGAAGTGGAATAAAAATTCAGACCCAAAAACAAATGGTGGAATAAAAACTTGCGAGTGCTGGCACTAGCTGATGGGTTACATTTTTTCTAGCCCCATTTCTCAGAATAAACTGGTGGATCAATAACTTCAATAATGTGCATGCAGAAACTGAGTGAGTAATGCCTTATTGCTCCATTTTGAGTTTCTTGCACTTACAGCAGTAGCTAGAAAACTTTGTTGCACAGTAAGAGTTCAATCTAGTCTTCATCTACAATTCGAAGCTGTTTCGCACGTCGACGAGGACCACACCCTGAATCTAAAGAGAACATTATAAATGGGAAATCAGGAAATGAATTCAACATACTAAGTTTAACTCTGTATGACGTAAAGTTAAAATTCTTTAGAAACTTATTTGAGTTTTTTTTTTTTCCTCTTAAATACCTATATTTTGTCTTATTACTCTTGTTGTATTGATAATCTACGGGGTAAAGGTATTCCATTTTTTTCCCCTTAAGAAGCTTCTCTTCACATGCTTTTTTCTTTAAAATAAACAACTATAAATTTCAAACAAACAAATTACACATTTAGAAGCAAAAATATTGGTGTTGGAGAAGAATTCATCTTGAGTAATTGATTTGATTCGGTCAGAAAAGAAGAAATTACGAATTCTCTGGTAATTATTGGGGATCCAAGCTGGATTTCCCTCACAAAAATTATACTATTTATATATATATGAACATATTTGTGCCCACCATAAACCAGCAGATATAGAATGTATAACAATGAATGAAATTTTGATATTAATAACTGCCCTGCCAACTAGTGAGACTCATTCACTTAAATTATTTTTTGAACAATAGATATGAAAAAATGTCAAAGTTTTGCACACTAATAATACATAAAACTTAAAGTATAATAATATAACATCTCAATAGTATTCCTAAATATGCTTCTCAAAAGAGTTTATTTTGAAGTCTTAAAAAGCATTTATTTAAATTTTTTCCCCATGCAGGAACTAGAGGACGTTTAAGAGAATCAAGAGACAAAAAGATAAACCATTTTTCAGAAATCAATTATTTGAATTATCGATTGATATATAAATATATCTGTTTAAATAAACTATTATTTTTATCCATAACAATTCAATACACTAACAAATTTATCAATAAAAGAAGTTAATTTTGGAAGAACAAAGGATGACCTCCATACAAGAAAAATATCATACATTAATTTCGGTCATAAGTATCTATAGGCGTTTTGATATTTCCATAGATAATTTGTTTATTACGGGTAACTTTTATGAGTATAAATAATATTTTAAATAATTATCTAAATCAATCCTTAAAGTTTTTAAAATCAAATACTTCTACAAATTTCAAAATACCCAAAACACCCCCAATATGTATTTTCATTGGATAATACAATCTCATCCAATTTGATCCAAAGAATGAAGTAGAAAACAGTTTCTAACAATTTCTAAAAAAATTTAAAATAATCCCTAAAA
This sequence comes from Arachis duranensis, assembly GCF_000817695.3. Lineage (NCBI taxonomy): Eukaryota > Viridiplantae > Streptophyta > Magnoliopsida > Fabales > Fabaceae > Arachis > Arachis duranensis. Next base: position 38,461,328 of record NC_029773.3, on the reverse strand, counting down.
AAATTTAAAAATTCCAAATTAAACAAATCAAATTGGAAAAAAAAAAACTGTATTGTTAGAAACTTGTGTATTTTAAAATCTAAATAGACAAAGCGTCCCATATTAAAATTTTAAAATAATTTAAAACAATTACAACAGTCGTATTGATCATGGCATAACAGTGACAACAGGAACCCAAAATGAAAATAATACATAACTGCCGAGCCATAGTACACAGCCAAAATAATGATACAGAAATATATAGTAGCACCAAGGTTTTGAAAATCGGACCAGTCATCAAACTGTTCTAGTTATTGATTTATTGGTTTACTAGTCCAACCGGTTCAACTGTAGTCTAACCAAAAAACCGTTTTATAATAAAATTTATATATCAAATTTGGGGACTTTTGTGATCCTGTTTTATGGAAGCAACCATAAACACATATATAGGAGGGAAAATTAGAACATGATATGATGATGATAATGACGAATAAACAATTACTAAATCTCTGGGTAGCTAGCTATGATAGAGTATTCATATAGTAAACCTAACAATTCTTATAAAGCACAATATACAACAATAATTTTTCTGTGAAACTCATGAAAAGATACTGCTACAAAATTTTTGCTATTGTTATATCTCAAATTCTCAAATGAATTCTATTTTGTCACGTATCATTATCAAATTTCAGCTCCCTCAAATTCTCAAATGAACTGACTCATTCAACTATTATATACGAAATGAGTGAAATATAGATAATCAGTGATCAGATCAGTTCAACTTTGTTCAAAAGACAGTGACATCTCTTTAGATAAAACAAAAGTGTTACTACCAAGAAGTACATTATATAATCATCCATCAAGTTCAAATTCACAAACATAAAGGCTAACCATCGCCACACTTGACAAATAACCTTAAAACAATATAATATAATCATTTCAACACAAAGTTCAATTGCAGTTATTTTCAACAATTTCCAGCAATCATAGGTAGAAGTAGAACCCATATAAAGGTGACATTTGAGTTTTTAAAAGGGGAAAGAAAAGAAAATCTAACTCAAATGTCAACCCTAAACCCAAATAAAAGTATCACGCGCTGAAATAAACTTTCAATCTAGCAATAACAGGCAATCATCAAATTACACAAGTGCCAGAGCACATGATAACTCCAAAACCTGTGGCACCAATAAATCAAAATTAATTTTTGGCTGCCTCTAATACAAACATCCAAATATGAATGATTATGTTCCAAATATTACCCTACTTTCAGCTCAATCTGACACATTCTGTTCTGTTCCATAGCATCACAAAATACTAGCACCAAGTAAAATACATCACAATCAAACAAAATAGAGAACCTAACAAGCTACCTTCAAATAAACATTGATTCATAGAAGAAAACAAAATCACAAAAGCAAAGCAAATTATATTGGGTATACATCAAAAATTGTCTCTGGTACAAGAAAATCAAGGCTCCAGAATGTCAAGTAGTTCATTCTTTCATAAAGTAATAAGGTTTAATCATACGCAAGCAAATTAGTCAAATTAAGGCTCTATTAGGGTAGAACATATCAAAGAGATTAAAAGGACGAAGACAAAGAACGCGGCTTAGCAGACGGGAGACGATGAACGCCGAGCTGACCTCGAGGAAGAAGCTGCGATCAGTGAGAGCGATCAAAGGTCGAAGACTTGGAGCACGCCAAAAGCAATAAGAGGGAAGCTTCTGAGTGCAATGGATGGCGGTGGTGGTGGAGGCTACATGGCTAGGGTATTTTTTGGTTGAGGGCAGTGCAAGGTTCTGAATTTTGAAGGAAAGAAAAGGAGAAAGGGACTGGGTCGCTGGAACAAGGAAGGGATCAGATTGCTTTTTTGTTTTAAACGAAACATAAAACGGCTACATTTCATTAAACCATCCGGGTCCCGGTTCGGTCCGACCGGACAGGAACCGGCCGGTTCAACAGTTTTCAAGCGGTTTTTGAAATGGCAGTTTCTCCTGATGGACCAAACCGCAGACTTCTGGTTCCCGGTCAGACCGGTTCGACCAGCCGGTCCAGTCTGGTTTTCAGAACCATGGGTAGCACTGTAACACGCAAAACATGGGATCCACAAATGTACAATGTATTGTGTTCGGTATACTTTAGCACCAGGTAAAATTTACCCTCCACTTCTACCCTCCAACCAAACACATCCTTAGGGAGAGTTTGATGTGGAGTGAAAACAAAAAAGGGAAGTTTCATGGATTAAGCCATATATAAAATCACATATGAAATTAATCTATAAAAAATTTCTCCCACGTTTTTGAACACCCACACGAGACTCACCATTAAGAACAACTCTCAAAACTAGTTTCTTCGCAATATAGCATCAAACTATAAGCATATAACTGAATGTTTGAATCACAGTAACATTACCAAGTCCAAATCATACACAAACAGTAATAATGAACATAGAAACATGATCAATGCAAATTTTCGAAGTTCAGTTAAATGTTTTACAATATAAACAGTTACTAAAGCACAACCTGAAACAATTATTATACACATGAGCTAAGATATTCCACACTGAAAAAGCTAGAATTAACAAGACGGATAATACACGGCGGCAGAACCATGAAAAAAATAAACATCAGGAGACAAAAAATTGAATTCATCTATCTACTGGTCAGTACGGGGTTGCAAATTAAAGCACATACACTTATCTTTCATAGCTTCAGATTCACTTGCATACTCTTTGAATCTGTACTCTTCCTGCTTAAACGTGGAAGGAACCTTTCCCTGACTGTAGCATTGGTTACACAAACTAAAATGAGATTTTATCTCCTTGAACCGGGAACCGATAATTGGGTAGCGACAAACAGCACACACGCTGTTGCCATGTCGATTTCTATCCCCTGCTTCAAGCTTCACCAGAGTAGGCATGATGCCAAACCCCCAATCTGGATCATCAAACATAACAAGAAACTCGGAGAAAGACACCATTGAAGTATCCGATTCTCCATGAACTTCCATTAATTCACTAACCCCTTGTGAAGGAACATAAATAGCCCTTAACAACTTGATATATGTTGTAGCATCAACTTTCCTAACGCTAGCACCGTCTTCATTCATGGGACGCCAAACAAGAGCATCAAAGGCAACCCTTTTGCGTCTTTCCGGAGGACCGCCACAAATAGGAGCGAGAATGGCAAAAAACATTCCCAGATCCACTCTGCCTGAGCCACTTTCATCCAAAACAGAAAGTATCCTCTCATTTATGGCTTTTACTGCTCCTTGAAAAGTCTCGGGCTTTAAAAAATTAAGTAATCTGTGAAGAATTTCTTCCAAGTTTGGCTTCCGAATGGACTTTTCTGGAACACCACTTCCCGAATACGACACTGGCACATCATGTTCACTCATTTCCTTCTTCAAAAGCTCCACACTGCAACGATTTAACCTAGAAACCCTCTGAAGTGCTCTGATTTGCAAGGCAGTTGCTAATTCCTGCCTCACAGTAGTCTTGTCTCCAATAACCTTGAACTTGGATGGTTCAACTTCAAGATACGTTGACTCCCCAGAAGAACCTCCATTACTTTTTGTCTTCTTTTTCTGCAGTTGCTTCAGATGTGCTATTGCATCGTGCAACTCAACCCTATTCGTCATTTTCAGCGCTTCCTTCAAAGATTTCTTGGCTTCTTCATTCTCCCCAGCTCCCAGCAATGACACCGCCTTATTCAGCTGTGCTCGCCAATGATTTGGCCAAACGGCTAAAACCCGAGTGTACATCTCTGAAGCCCTCTGGAACCTACCAAGATCCATATAAAGCCCACCCAAATTGTATAGAGCATCTACATGACCAGGCTTCAAATCAATAGCTTTCTGAAACACCTCAATTGCCCTCTCATCGTCATTCATGGCATGCAAAGCCGAAGCCAAGTCACAATGCGCATCAGCATAATCAGGCTTCATGAAAATTGCTTCCTCCAATGCCTTCACAGCGGCCCTATACTCCCCTACACCGAAAAGTGCACTACCTAGTAGCTTCAATGCTCTAAAATGAGTGGGACAAAGAATTGCAGCCTCCCTATAATATTCACAGGCACTCAAGACCATACCTTCACCTTCCAGCGCAATCCCAAGGTTGACATAAATCTGCGGTAGCAAATAGGCCCACTGATTCCCGCCTGCCTCAGCTGCCTCCAAAGCCAACAGGTACTCCTCCTTGGCCTCCCTGTACCTGCCAAGAACATACAAACAATTCCCAGCCCTAAAATGTGGCCTCACATCAACAGGCTGCAACTCACAAGCCCTCTTGAAACTCACCAAAGCCTCCTTGAACAACTGATGCTCATACAAAACTCGCCCAATCGCCATGTGTCCATCAAATGCCTCTTCCCTTGACCTAGCAGCATCTGCCCTACCCCTCAAGCCCCCTAATTCCTTCAAAAACACAGCATAATCATGTCCTGATTCTTCCCAAAACACCCTTTTCTCCGAAATCTCTGCGGAAGGCCCCAATTCCCGGGACCAACCGGCATCTGAATACGCATCAAAATTCTCCCCTTTCAATTTTCCATCTTTTGCCTGCTTCGTCCTCAGCCTCTTAATTAGAATCTCCAAATCGTCCACAATCTTCCAAGTGTCGTCGAACACAATCCCGTGGTTTGGCGACACGGCCCAAGCCGCCGTCCGTTGCTTCTTCTGCGTCTCCACCGCCATCCTCTCGTCTACAATGGACGAAGACGAGGCCTCGGACGCCGCCGCCGCCGAGGAGCCCTTAGCGGCGGC
>NC_029773.3:38446560-38456578 GCF_000817695.3 Arachis duranensis | reverse complement strand
GTGCGTCGAAGTCCCTATCCACGTCGCCGGCACCGTCGTCGTAGGTTCGGAGGAGGCCCTCGTAGGTGAGCCCCTTATCTCCGTCAATGAAATCGCCATAGGTTCGGAAAACCTCGTCGAGAATGGCGTTGATCTGTTCGTCGCTGAACTTCACCCTAGGGTTCACTGCCACAACAAGCGAAGCCATTTCCTCCCTATTGAGACCACCGTCGCTGTTCGCGTCGAATTGCTGGAAAATTCTCCGAACCTTCTCGGATCTCGTGCCCCTCGTCGCCATTTCCACAGCCTCCAAATCGACACTTGGTGGTTGTTACGGTATTTCAGGTGGTTTTGGGCTAAGAACAGAAAAAACCCTAATTCTTTTTTTTTTTCCCCAATTTTCCTAAACTGGAACCCTAATCAATTTGTTTAGGAACATTTTTGGGATTTTGGAGGGTGATGGGCTGAAAAATCGTTACTTGTTGTTTTTCTTTTTTAAAGGGGGTTTGAAATTAGAAAGTAGAAACCCTTAATTGTTTTCTAAAACTAGGATTATTTTACAATTGTCAATTGGGATTCAAAAATTGTTTAATCGTTGTTGATAACGGTGATGAGGATGGGCGGGTGTGTGTGGGGGTAATTCGAAAGGGGGCAGAAAAGGCAATCGGGGACCAATTCAAAAAAGCCATAGCTTTGTATTTGGAATCCTAATTTGATTTTGGAGAAATCATTAGGGTTGTTAATCTCAGCTTTGCCAGAAGATCACATTTAAAAAAAAAAAAAAGAAAGACTCACACTTTGTCGTTTCAATCCTCAATTCCATTTAATCTCTTTTTTTTTTAAGAAAAAGTATACGTTACCAAAAGTGAATCTGCCAACTATTACCAACACGTGATAAATTAGGATTAAATTATGATTAACTTAAATGTAGCTTTATTTAGTAGATGGGCTTTATGTCCAGCCCAACTCAAGTTGGCAGATTTTGGCAGATAAAAAGTTGGTAACGTAGCACTACTATTTTTTAAAATAATATTGGGTGATCAAATTATTTTAAAAACTAAATTTAATGAAATTAGTTTAATAATTTATTAGAACAATAAATATCAATTAAAAACGAAAAAAATGTAAAAAAATATCAAATTTAGTTAAAAAATAAAGTGTTCACTTAATATTTTTTATAATTTTTATATGTATTTTTTTTATTTGTGATTTTTGTCATTTTTAAAGGAGATCTTTTTTTTTAAGTTTGTTTTTGTTTCTTATATGAAATTCTGGATTTGTTGAACAAACTCAGCAGAGAATTGAGATCATTTCGCTATAGCAAATTCAAGAGTGGATTGAAAAAATTTTTTCATAACAAGCTCAAGAGGTGATGATTCCTAAAGATTCTATGATACATGCTCAAAAAGATAATTGGGACATTCTAAGACAAAAGGACAAAATAAGAATTTCACATTTTCAGATGACTCCATCACTAGAGTACGTGCAAAAAAACTCAAAGAGAGCTTTGGAAACTTGGCAGGACTTATGCATAAGAAGTTACATAAAGTTCTAACCAAAGAAGAATGGGCAAAATCCATTGGGTTAAGTCAGGACAGTAAAAAGCCCAATAATGCTTTTCAAATTCAATGAGAAGCATAATTTATTATTAAATTTCGAAAATTTAGGCCTTTGTTTTGTAGTTAAAGTTTTGTTAGAAGATTTGTTTAATTCTGATTTGTTTAGTAGTATTTTTTTTTTAAATTTAAAATTTAAATCAAATCTAATCTAATCCATTAAAGATCAAATCTGATTTAAATTTCAAAATCTTATCTTATCTTTTTTAGTTTGTTAGGGGCCTATTTAAACACCTTTGGTAGACCATTTACATAACTTTTGATGAATAAATTTTTCGTTGCTTTTAGCACGTTTTTATTGTGTGATTAAGTGAGGTGAGTAATTTGCTTTACTTGTTGCATGAAGAAGATTGAAGGATCCAACACTAAGGTGATCTGCGTGGTGGTTCTTTTCAGTTTTCATCCCTCTAATCTAGGTTGTCAAGGACAGGTTCTTTGAAGGTCTAGTAGGGAGCCCCTTTTAGTGACTTAGGTTGCTAAGAATAGCTTTCTTAGAGGTCTAGTAGGAAAAATCCCATTTATCTATCTTTTTATGTTTCTGCGGTGTTCTTTTGGGTATGCCCTTTACTGAATAATTCTTATTTATTGTGATAAAACCCCTAATCCCTAACAATTTTCCTATCATCTGGTATCAGTAATAGGTCTTAGATAAATTCTTATTTATCCGCACGTTCCAACATTCTTGCTTAGTCTCTTTAGTTTTCTCTTCATTTTCTGCAAATTTACTTCAGTTGGTTCAAAAAAAAAAAAACAAAAAATTTTTACTTTAATTCCATTACTGCAACTTCCATATATTAAAGTTAACATCTGCAAAAAAAAACTATAAAAAAAATTTCAAATTTTTTCACCTTTGTTTTAGTTTTCCAAATTTTCTTTGGTTCCAATTAGGATTCAATTTTGCTTGTTTCTGTCATCTTAGTATCACTTCTTGTTTCCTTCCTTTATCACATACTTTGATTGTTTTCTTATCAAGTTGAACGTCTCTATCATTCAGATTATCTTAGTTTCATGTCTCAATTCCTCATTTTTGAAGTGCAACTTGTTAAAGCAATCCAAGAGTGGGAAAAGGCAAGAGTGGTGAGCTCAACAGAAGATAAAAGCCACATATTGAGTGCAAACACAAGTGTCCTACTCCGAGTGATACATATGAGAAGAGTGTTGTGAGGTCTTTTCTTTCACAGTCTCATTGATGGCTAACAACGAAGGAAATTCCGATCCACAACTAACTTTTCGCATCGACGCACTCACTGGAATCCTTGCAAGAATTGAATAGCGTCTTGATGACATGGATTCCCGAATCAATTCTTTTTTCCCTAGTTGAAGATGTTCTGTGGAGTCTGAGGAGGAGACTTTGCCCAAATTCCGACGTTATGGACCACGGAAAGATGTTGATAGTAACCTCAATGCTATCAAGATGCGCATCCCATAATGTAAAGGCAGAAGTGACCCTGAAGCTTACCTGGAATGGGAACGAAAGGTGGAGCTCCTTTTTCAGTGTCACAATTACTCTGATGTGAAAAAGGTAATGCTAGTGACTGTGGAATTCTCATATTATGCCCTTGTTTGGTGGGCCGAGCTGGACAAAAAGAGAAGACGGAATGGAAAATCACCAATTCAATCTTGGGAGAAGATGAAGAAGGTCATGCGACAACAGTTTGTCCTTCCTTACAACTACAGGGAGCGACTGATAAACCCCATTTTTAGGGTTTATTCAGTATTGATGTCGAGGGTTTTATCAAGGATTCTACACACTTTTCGTATGAAAATACATGACTTTGTGTTTCTTTCCTAATTTTTCCTCATGGATGAAAACATGCTTATTTTGCACTAAATTAGATATATTTTTAATCCTCCCTTGGTGTCATTCGATGCCGTGACCTGTGTGTTAAGTGGTTTCAGAGTATAGGGCACGGATGACCCAGAAGAGAGAAGGGAAGTATGTACAAAGGAAAGGAGCATGAGAAAATAAGCTTTGGAAACTTCAGCATTGACGCGTACGCGCACATGGCGCGTCCGCGTGAATGTGCGCCATCAAGAGCCAAGCTAGGAGCCAAGCTATAAGCCGGCGCGTGTAGCGGCTAAGTCATAATCCTCTTGGACGCGTCCGCGTAGGTTATGCTTGCGCGCGTATTGCAATTGCCCCAAGGACGCGTGCGCGTGCTGTGCGCGTACGCGCCGATGGTCTCACATGATTTTTAAGAGAGCACGTGACCAGAGCATGGAGACAGTTAGAGATCCCATTTTGGGGAAATGCTTTGGCGGGAAAAAGCTTAAGAAGACCAAGGATTGAAGGGTTAAGGGACTTTTAGCTCATTTTACATTTCCTTAGATATTTTCTTAGTGTTAGTTACACTTTGGGTAGAGAGAGAATCTCCAACTTCTCTCTAGGATTTCATTCTCCTCAATCTCCATTACGATTCTCCTTTGATTTTCCTTGGTGAGATCCATTGTAATACACTTTTACTTTGATGCAATTAGTAGATCTACTCTTCTCATATTCTCAATTAGTGTTCTTTGATCCTTTCACTTTGGATCTAGCTTTACTTTTGTTACTTGGATTTGGAACTAGTGAATTGAGGTAATTTCATATCCATTACTTGTGATTGTTCAATTGTAGATAATTGTGTAATCTAGATCTCTTCATTTCCATTCTTCATTCTAAATCCTTAATGGCTCTTATGAATGCTCATCAAGTGTTTGATAAAATGCCAATACTAATTATGGAGTAAAAGTTTCTCACTTGGCTTAGGGTTTGGACCATTAGGAAAAGTTGAATAGTAGATGTCAATTGTTGATTGAGAACTAAGGATTGCTAATTGGTTTGGGATGCACTAAAATTAGATTCCCTTAGGGTGAAGCTAAGACTTGTAATTCAAGCTAATTACTTTCACTTGACTTTCCTCTATACTTAGAGGTCAACTAAGTGGAGCAAGGCTTAATTGTTATCATCATTGAAGGAAACTATAGAGATAGAATTTCTAATGCCAACCCTAGGCCAAGTCCTTTAATATTGATTGTTTGTCATCTACTTTTGCTATTAATACACCGACCTTCAAAAGATTCATAACAAAAGCTTCCTAATCAATAACATGCATTCTCTAGCAATTCCAAGGGAGGACGACTCGGAAGACTAGTACTCTCAATTATAGATTGTATAATTGTTTGATGCGAGGTTTGAATGTCGATTGGACTATACTCGCGATTATATTCACTATTGAATTCTATATCGACATGTTAAATTTCGTTTATCAAAATGGCGCCATTGCCGGGGAATAAATCTTCTTTTGATCTAGGTACCAACACCATGGCCGCTCCAAGGAGAGTTACTCTCAAGGAAGTGGGTGCACCGGATTATGTTCTTCAACCTCTTCATGTGTTTTATCCCAACTTGAATGCAAACTTTGAACTCAAGACCGCTTTGATTAACCTCTTACCTAGGTTCGATGGACTTCCCGCACAAGACCCTATTCGACATCTCAAAGATTTTCATCGTATATGCTCAACAACTAGACGGGAAGGATCCGATGAAGTTGCTATATGGTTGTTTGCTTTCCCCTTCTCTCTTGAAGATAAGGCCAAAGAATGGTTCTACACTCTACTTAGTGAAATCATTTCCGATTGGGACTTGCTTAGAAGAGGGTTCTTAGAAAAATTCTTGCCACCGGAAAGGATGGACAAGCTAAGGAAGGAGATCTCATGCATTGTACAAGGCGAAACAGAACCCTTATGTGAGTATTGGGAACGGTTTAACAAACTCCTTGACGCATGCTCTAATCACATGATCGACACCCAAGTGTTGCTAGGCTACATATGCCAAGGGATGCAAGAACAAGATAGGACTCTTTTGGACTCCTCTAGAAATGGTTCTTTGTCTAAATATAGGACGGCGGAGGAAGCATGGCAACTCATTAGTGACTTAGCCGAGTCCAATCAACATGCTAGAAGAAGAGTTAACCTCCCAAAAACCGTGAATGAGGTATCAACTAGTAGCGAGACCACCGCTCTAGCCAAATCCTTGGGAGAAATGACAAACATCCTAAAGTAACTCCAATTGGGCCAACAACAACCTTATCAACAACAACCCTACCAACATCAACCTCCACCATCCCCTCAACAATATAGTCAACAATTAGTTCCTCAAAAAGTGTGTGGCATTTGTTCTTGCTATTCCCACTACACGAATGAATGCCCATGTCTTCAAGAAGACAATACTTTGGCGGCTACCCACAACTTCTATGACCGCCCAAATCAAGGGTACTACCAACAAGGCGGTAATTTCAATCAAGGGTACCCCCATCAAGGAGGAAGCTAAAATCAAGGGGGTGGCAATTATAATCAAAATTGGAGGGATAATCACCAACAAGGAAGTAGGAACAACAACAACTCACAAAACCGACCCCCATACCCCCAAAACCAATCATATGCCCAACAAAATCAAGGAAGAAATTACCAAACATACCAACCACCACATCAACGACCACCACCCAACCAATCACAAGCCCCTTAACTCACATACCCTCCCACTTCTTCCAATCAAGATGATACACTTCGGACTATCCTCCAAGGCCAAAAAGAGCTCCAAACCACACTTGCTTCCGGCCTTACCGGCCTTACATCCACACTACAAGCTCTTCTTGCACGCATGGATCCACCATCCAATCCTACTCCTCACCCCCCCCAAATCCAAGTGTCATTCCCTCTCAACCTCAACCCAATCCCAAGGGAGGCATTAATGCCATCACCTTGAGATCCGAAACTCAATTAAAGGAGAATAGGGCAAAGGACCTAAGTCCAATCATAATCACTCAAGAGGAGGAGGGAGTAGAGATAGAAGAGATAGAAGAAGAGGAGGCACCACAAGTCATAGTTGAAGATAAAGAAACTCAACCAACAAGTGAGGTCCCCAAGAATAAGGGAACCGTGGAAGAAGAAATTGCTCAACCAATCCCATTTCCGACACTTGCAAAGAAAGCTAGGAAGCGCATGGAACTTGACCCCAAAATGATAGAAATGTTCAAGAAAGTTGAGGTAACCATCCACCTCTTTGATGCTATCCATCAAGTACCTAAATATGCAAAATTCCTTAAAGATTTATGCATGAACAAGGATAGAATTCTTGAGCTAGAGACTATTTCATTGGAGAGTTCTATTTCCGCTTTAATGGGAGTATTGCCCGAGAAGTATGACGATCCGGGCCCATGTATGGTCACTTGCACCGTAAATGGAGTTCAATTTCTAGACTGTATGTGTGACCTCGGTGTATGTGTTAGCATTATGCCCCTCTCCGTCTACAAGGTATTGAGGCTACCACCATTGAAGAGATCGATGGCAAGATTTGTTCTAGCGGACAAAAGCATAATAACTGTGACGGGTGTTGCGGAAGATGTGTTGGTAAATATAAAAGAGTTGGTGTTTCCGATTGATTTCTATGTTCTTGAGATGCCATCAAGCGAGTCCGAGAGGGCATCATCCATTCTACTTAGGAGACCATTTTTGAGGACCTCTAGATTCAAGTTAGATGCCTACTCGGGAACCTACTCATTTGAAATAGATGGGAGAGTCGTGAATTTTAGCCTAGAAGAAGCAATGAACATCCACCGGAGAATCATTCTCTATTCCGGTGTGACCCAATTGACAACATTGTTGCCGAAGTGCACTTTGCAAAGTTGGATGAGAAGTACATGATTGAAGACACAAATGAAGATCCAAGTGAAGCAAACACATTACACCATCCGAACCATCCGGAAATTCAAACTCCAAATCAAGACCAAAAGGTAGAATTGAAGCCACTACCACCCCACCTAAAGTATTCATATCTTGATGAAGCCCACAAGCTCCCCGTGATCATTTCAATGGAGCTAAACCCTCAACAAGAAGAAAAGTTGCTATGCATCTTGAGGAAGAACAAAAGGGCCATAGGGTGGAGTTTGGCGGATTTAGTGGGAATAAACCCCCAAGTATGCGAGCACCGAATATTCCTTGAAGAAGGAGCTAGACCCGTTCGACAACCTCAAAGGCGACTCAACCCAACTATTTTAGAGGTTGCGAAAAAGGAAGTCACCTGGCTACTAAAAGCGGACATCATCTATCCCATTTCGGATAGTGAATGGATAAGCCCGGTCTAAGTGGTGCCAAAGAAATCCAGAGTAACTACAATCAAGAACGAGAGCGGAGAATTTATAGCAACAAGGGTGCAAAACTCTTAGAGGGTGTGCATAGACTATCGAAGGTTGAATGCGGCCACTAGAAAAGATCACTTTCCACTACCGTTTATTGATCAAATGCTTGATCGACTAGCCGGTAAATCTCATTATTGTTTTCTAGATGGTTATTCGGGGTACTTCCAAATACACATTCCTCTTAAAGACCAAGAAAAATAACATTTACTTGCCCCTTTGGAACTGATGCCTACAAGCGTATGCCATTTGGCTTATGCAACGCACCGGCAACTTTCCAAAGATGCATGATGAGCATATTTGCGGACTTTCTAGAGCAATGCATGGAAGTTTTCATGGATGATTTCAGTGTGTATGGTGAGTCTTTTGACCATTGCTTGGACAACCTTGAAAAAGTCTTGGAAAGATGCACTAAATCAAACCTTGTCTTAAATTTTGAAAAATGTCATTTCATGGTTAGGCACGGCATTGGTTTAGGATATATTATTTCCAAAGAAGGCATCTCCATAGATCCGATAAAAATAAATGTTATATCTAGCTTGCCTTATCCCTCCTCCGAGAGGGAAGTCCATTCATTCCTTGGACATGCAGGATTTTACCGGAGATTTATCAAGGACTTTAGCAAGGTAGCATTGCCTCTCTCTCGACTATTGCAAAAGGACATTGAATTTGATCTAAGTAAAGAATGCATGGAAGCTTACGACAAGCTTAAAGTGGCATTGACACAAGCTCCTATCGTAAGAGGGCCGGATTGGAATCAGCCATTCAAAATAATGTGCGATGCTTCAAACTATGCGGTAGGAGCCGCGTTAGCACAACACGAGGGTAAGAATCCCTATGTCATAGTATATGCATCAAAAACACTAGATGGAGCCCAATCCAATTACACTACCACCGAAAAGGAACTATTGGCTAATGTTTTCGCTTTGGATAAATTCTGAGCCTATCTTCTTGGTTTAAGGTAGTAGTGTATTCGGATCATGCGGCGTTGAAGTATTTGTTGGCCAAAAAGGAATCAAAACTGAGATTGATTCGATGGGTGCTATTGTTGCAAGAATTCGATTTGGAAATTAAAAATAGGAGTGGTTCGCAAAATTTAGTGGCGGACCATTTAAGTCACCTTGAACACACAAACGGCAATACCGCTCCTATCAATGATTCCTTTCCCCTAGAAGGCTTGCATTCAATCTCAGAAGTTATTCCTTGGTATGCTCCAATAGCAAACTACTTGGTTTCACGCACCTTCCCTCCTAATTTCACCAAACATCAAAAGGATAAGCTGAAAAGCGAATCCAAATATTATGTATGGGATGATCCCTATCTTTGGAGATGTGGAGCGGACCAAGTAGTGCGAAGGTGCATTCCCCAAACCGAATTCCAAGCAATCTTGGATGCTTGTCATTCTTCCGAGGGAGGTGGACATTACGGACCTCAAAGGACGGCAAGAAAGGTCCTTGATTGTGGATTTTGGTGGCTAACTCTTCTTAAAGACTCTTCTCTTTATTGCAAATCTTGTTCCCAATGCATTAGATTTGGTAATATCTCTAAGAAGAACAAAATTCCCCAACAAAACATGCTTTTTTGTGAAATCTTTGATGTGTGGGGTATCGACTTCATGGGGCCTGATGAGCGGATAATTTATACGCTTTTTGGCATTGTTTTTATATAGTTTTTAGTAAGTTTGAGCTACTTTTAGGGATGTTTTCATTAGTTTTTATGTTAAATTCACATTTCTGGACTTTACTATGAGTTTGTGTGTTTTTCTGTGATTTCAGGTAAATTCTGACTGAAATTGAGGGATTGAGGGATTTGAGCAAAACTCTGAAGAAGGCTGACAAAAGGACTGCTGATGCTGTTGGAATCTGACCTCCCTGCACTCGAAATGGATTTTCTGGAGCTACAGAACTCCAATTGGCGTGCTCTCAACGGCGTTGGAAAGTAGACATCCAGGGCTTTCCAGAAATATATAATAGTTCATACTTTATTCAAAGAAAGACGACGTAACTTGGCGTTGAACGCCAAGTACACGCTGCTGTCTGGAGTTAAACGCCAGAAAAACGTCATGATCCGGAGTTGAACGCCCAAAACACGTCATAACCTGGAGTTTGACGCCAAGAAATGCCTCTACTCGTGGATTGATCAAGCTCAGCCCAAGGATACACCAAGTGGGCCCCGGAAGTGAATTTATGCATCAATTACTTACTCATGTAAACCCTAGGAGCTAGTCTAGTATAAATAGGACATTTA
>NC_029773.3:38443117-38443339 GCF_000817695.3 Arachis duranensis | reverse complement strand
TCTGAGAACCCTGCCATGGCAGAGGTTAATTACATGGGTGAACCTTATGGAAACACCTATAATCCATCATGGAGAAATCACCCAAATTTCTCCTGGAAGGATCAACAAAAGCCTCAACAAGGCTTTAACAATGGTGGACACAATAGGCTGAACAATAGTAAGCCATATCCATCATCTTCTCAGCAACAGACAGAGAATTCTGAACAAAACACTTCTAATTTA
>NC_029773.3:38440520-38442942 GCF_000817695.3 Arachis duranensis | reverse complement strand
TTCCAAGCAATACAGAAGAGAATCCAAAAGGAGAGTGCAAGGCCATTGATTTAATCAAAGTGGCCGAATGCACTAGGGAGGAGGAGGACGAAAATCCTAGTGAGGAAGACCTCCTGGGATGTCCTTCAAGCAAGAAGGAGTTTCCTATTAAGGATCCTGAGGAATCCGAGGCTCATATAGAGACCATAGAGATTCCATTAAATCTCCTTCTACCATTCATGAGCTCTGAAGACTATTCTTCCTCTGAAGAAGATGAAGATGTGACTGGAGAGCAAGTTGCTCAATACTTAGGAGCTATCATGAAGCTGAATGCCAAGCTGTTTGGTAATGAGACTTGGGAAAGTGAACCTCCCTTGCTCATTAGTGAACTATATACTTGGATTCAGAAAACTCTACCTCAAAAGAAACAAGATCCTGGCAAGTTCTTAATACCTTGTACCATTGGCACCATGAGCTTTGAAAAAGCTCTATGTGATCTCACCATGAGCTTTGAAAAAGCTCTGTGTGACCTAGGGTCAGGCATAAATCTTATGCCACTCTCTGTAATGGAGAAGCTGGGGATCATTGAGGTACAGCCTGCCATATTTTCATTGCAAATGGCAGACAAGTCAGTAAGACAAGCTTATGGATTGGTAGAGGATGTGTTGGCAAAGGTTGAAGGCCTTTACATCCCTGCTGATTTCATAATCCTAGACACTAGGAAGGAAGATGATGAATGCATCATCCTAGGAAGACCTTTCCTAGCCACAGCAGGAGCTGTGATAGATGTCAACAGAGGTGAGTTAGTCCTTCAATTAAATGGGGACTACCTTGTGTTTAAGGCACATGGCCATCCCTCTGTGACAGAGGAGAGTAAGCATGAAGAGCTTCTCTCAGTTCAAGGTCAAGAAGAGCCCACACAGTCAAACTCTAAGTTTGGTGTTATGAGGCCCATGAAGAGCTTCTCTCAGTTCAGAGTCAAGAAGAGCCCACACAGTCAAACTCTAAGTTTGGTGTTAAGATCCCATATCCAAACTCTAAGTTTGGTGTGGAGACAACACACTAAATTGACCTGATCATCTTGTGGCTCCATGAGAACCACTGTCAAGCTATTGACATTAAAGAAGCGCTTGTTGGGAGGCAACCCAATTTTATTTATCTAATTTTATTTTATTTTGTTTCTTTGTTATTTTTGTGTTTAATTAGGTACATGATCATGAGAAGTCACGAAAAAATCAAAAAAATTAAAAACAGAGTCAAAAACAGAAAAAAAAATTTTCACCCTGGAGGACGCACGGGCTGGCGTTCAACGCCCAGAAGGTGCATCTGGCCGGCGTTCAACGCCAGAACAGAGCACCACTCTGGCGCTGAACGCCCAAAACAAGCAACAACCTGGCGTTAAACGCCAGGATGGTGCACAGAGAGGACAAACTGGCGCTGAACGCCAGAAACAAGCATGAAACTGGCGTTCAACGCCAGAAACATGCATTACATGGGCGTTTAACGCCCAGAACATGCACCAATGGGCGTTTGAATGCCAGAATGATGCATGGAGGCAATTTACATGCCTATATGGTGAAGGAATGGTATTTCTTTTCACCTCAGGATCTGTGGACCCCACAGGATCCCCACCTCAGGATCTGTGGACCCTACAGGATCCCCACCTACCATATTCCCACCTTTTCTTTTAATCCTAATCACACTCTCCTAATCCAAATCTCATATCACACTTCCCAAAACCCTTCACCAATCACCTCAACTCCTCTTCCCAATTACCCCATTCACCATTCACATCAACCTCCTCTTCCCCATAAATCCCACCTACCCTAAAAAAAAATTCAAATTCAATTTCCCACCCTATCCCACCCATATAGCCGAATCCATCTCCTCTCACTCACCTCCATTTTCTTCTTCTTCTTCTTCCTCTTTTCTTTCTTCTCTTGCTCGAGGGCGAGCAATTTTCTAAGTTTGGTGTGGTAAAAGCATAGCTTTTTTGCTTTTCCATTACCATTAATGGCACCTAAGGCCAGAGAAACCTCAAAGGGAAGACAAAAGCTTCCACCTCTGAGTCTTGGGAGATGGTAAAAATATAAGCCGTCATAGCTCAGTGGTAGAACATGTGGCTGCAAATCAAGAGATCCCTGAGATACCTCAGAGGATAAATTGTCCTCCACACAAACATTGGAAGCAATTAAGGGTGGAACATCATGAGCACTCCATCATTCTCCAAGAAATAAGAGAAGATCAAAAAGCAATGAGGGAAGAGCAACAAAGGCAAGGAAGGGACATAGAAGAGTTGAAGAACATCATTGGTCCTTCAAGAAGAAGACGCCACTAGAGGTGGATTCATTCCTTGTTCTTTATTTCTCTCTGTTTTCGGTTTTTAATGTGGTGTTTATTTATGTTTTGTGTCTTTACTTCATGATCATTAGTATGTAACCAT
>NC_029773.3:38437620-38437761 GCF_000817695.3 Arachis duranensis | reverse complement strand
AAAAAAAAAAAACAAAATTTATCTCCTTGCAATCATTATCATTTCCCTTTTGTCCATCATGGACATAAGTGGGATTGATCAGTCCAAAAGGACTCTGGGGTCATATGCTAACCCCATTACAGCTGCATATGGGAGTAGCAT
>NC_029773.3:38422466-38423985 GCF_000817695.3 Arachis duranensis | reverse complement strand
TGGGATGAGCCATATCTCTTTAAGAGATGTGCTGACGGAGTGATCCGCAGATGTGTACCCAGAGAAGAAGCACAGAGGATCCTATGGCACTGCCATGGATCACAGTATGGAGGACATTTTGGAAGTGAGCGAACAGCCACTAAAGTCCTCCAATGTGGCTTCTACTGGCCTACTCTCTATAAAGATTCCCGAGAGTTTGTGCGTAACTGTGACAGTTGCCAAAGAGCTGGTAACCTGCCTCATGGATATGCCATGCCTCAACAAGGGATATTAGAGATAGAATTGTTTGATGTATGGGGAATTGACTTCATGGGGCCATTCCCACCATCATACTCAAACACTTACATTCTGGTGGCAGTGGACTATGTATCTAAGTGGGTAGAAGCAATTGCTACACCCACTAATGATACAAAGACCGTACTGAAATTCCTCCAGAAAAATATTTTCAGCAGGTTTGGCGTTCCCAGAGTGCTAATCAGTGATGGGGGCACTCATTTCTGCAATAAACAGCTACACCTTGCTATGGTTAGATATGGAATTAGCCACAAAGTGGCAACTCCGTATCATCCACAGACAAATGGGCAAGCTGAGGTCTCTAACAGAGAGCTAAAAAGAATCCTAGAACGGACTGTGATGGCCCGAAGAAAGGATTGGGCAAAGAGCTTGGATGATGCTCTGTGGGCATACAGAACAGCATTCAAGACTCCTATAGGAACCTCCCCATACCAACTGGTGTATGGGAAGGCCTGTCATTTGCCTGTGGAACTGGAACATAAAGCCTACTGGCAACCAGATTCCTAAACATGGATGCACAGTTAGCTGGTGAAAAAAGACTGCTCCAGCTAAATGAGCTAGAGGAGTTCAGACTCAATGCCTTTGAAAATGCAAAAATTTATAAGGAAAAGGCAAAGAAATGGCATGACAAGAAGTTGTCAACCAGAGTTTTTGAGCCAGGACAAAAAGTTCTGCTCTTTAACTCTAGGCTCAAACTGTTTCCAGGAAAACTCAAATCCCGTTGGAGGGGTCCGTATGTGATTACAGGAGTGTCACCATATGGATATGTTGAGCTTCAGGATATTGATTCTGATAAGAAGTTCATTGTTAATGGACAGAGAATCAAGCATTATCTTGAAGGAAATCTTGAGCAAGAATGCTCAGAACTGAGACTTGAGTGATTCTCAGTGAAGGTCCAGCTAAAGACAGTAAAGAAGCGCTTGCTGGGAGGCAACCCAGTCATTAAGAGGTCATATGATTTGTTCTCACAGAGGCAAGTATCAAAAATGAAGGAATTCACAGAGTTACAGAAGGATTCAGCTCAAAAAGCAGAGAAAATGAGCTTACTGGCGAAAAAACGCCAGTAAGGTGCATTTTGGGCGTTAAACGCCAGAATGGATACCATTCTGGGCGTTTAACGCCAGGTGTGCAGCATCACTGGGCGTTCAGAAAAACGCCCAGTGAGGAAGGCTTTCTGGCGTTTAACGCCAGCCAGGGTACCTGGCTGGGCGTTAAACGCCCAAAA
>NC_029773.3:38418103-38418465 GCF_000817695.3 Arachis duranensis | reverse complement strand
TATTACTTGGACGACCCAGTACACTTGCTGGTTAGTTGTGCGGGATTGCAAAAGTGTTATTGCAATTTCGTGCACCAAAGGTCCAAGTGAAAAGCTTGAGACTGATTGGTTAAAGTCGTGATCCAAAGCAAAAGAGTGTGCTTAAGAGCTCTGGACACCACTAACTGGGGACTTTAGCAAAGCTGAGTCACAATCTGAAAAGGTTCACCCAGTTATGTGTCTGTGGCATTTGTGTATCCTGTGGTAATACTGGAAGACAAAGTGCTTAGGGCCACAGCCAAGACTCATAAAGTAGCTGTGTTCAAGAATCAACATGCTTAACTAGGAAAGTCAATAACACTATCCAAAATTCTAAGTTCCTA
>NC_029773.3:38389648-38417663 GCF_000817695.3 Arachis duranensis | reverse complement strand
AATAGATTTTCTGGAGCTACAGAACTCCAATTGGCGCGCTCTCAACGGCGTTGGAAAGTAGACATCCAGGGCTTTCCAGCAATATATAATAGTCCATACTTTATTCGAAGAAAGACGACGTAACTTGGCATTGAACGCCAAGTACATGCTGCTGTCTGGAGTTAAACGCCAGAAAAACGTCATAATCCGGAGTTGAACGCCCAAAACACGTCATAACCTGGAGTTTGACGCCAAGAAATGCCTCTACTCGTGGATTGATCAAGCTCAGCCTAAGCATACACCAAGTGGGCCCCGGAAGTGAATTTATGCATCAATTACTTACTCATGTAAACCCTAGGAGCTAGTCTAGTATAAATAGAACATTTATCTAATGTATTAGAGGTCTTTTTGACCACGTAGATCCTGGATTGTATTTTGAGTCCTGTGATCACGTTTAGGAGGGCTGGCCATTCGGCCATGCCTGAACCTCTTTTACTTATGTATTTTCAACGGTGGAGTTTCTGCACACCATAGATTAAGGGTGTGGAGCACTGCTATACCTCAAGTATTAATGCAATTCTATTATCTTTTATTCAAATCTCTCTTATTCTTATTCCAAGATATTCATTCGTACCCAAGAACATGATGAATGTGATGATAAGTAACCCTCATTATCATTCTGAGTAGGACTCTATGATTGAATGACTGTGACGAGCTTCAAACTCCTGAAGACTGGGCGTTAGTGACAGACGCAAAAGAATCACGGGATTCTATTCCAGCTTGATTGAGAACCGACAGATGATTAGCCGTGCTGTGACAGAGCATAGGAACGTTTTCACTGAGAGGATGGGATGTAGCCATTGACAACGGTGATGCCCTACATACAGCTTGCCATGGAAAGGAGTAAGAAGGACTGAGTTGAAGCAATGGGAGAGCAGGCGTTCTTGAGCCATACAGCATCTCCATTCGCTTATCTGAAATTCCCACCAATGAATCTGCATAAGTATTCTATCCCTTTTATTATTTCTTCTTTTTATTATTAATCTTTGAAACCATAAACAAATTTAATCTGCCTAACTGAGATTTGCAAGGTGACCATAGCTTGCTTCATACCAACAATCTCTGTGGGATCGACCCTTACTCACGTAAGGTTTATTACTTGGACGACCCAGTACACTTGCTGGTTAGTTGAACGGAGTTGTGAAAGCCGCAGTATTGTGCACCAAGCTTTTGGAGCCATTACCGGGGATTATTCGATTTGTGTGAAAGTATAAATCACAATTTTGTCCACCAGGGCCATTCCCAAATTCTAATGGCTTTCTCTACATTCTACTAGCCGTCGATTATGTATCCAAATGGGTGGAAGCAATACCCACCCGGACGGATGATGCTCATGTAGTTCTCTCTTTTGTGAGGAATAATATAATATGTCGCTTTGGGTCGCCAAGAGCAATCATAAGTGACCAAGGCTCACACTTTTGCAACAAAAGAATGGACGGACTCATGAAGAAGTACGGCATCACACATAAAATTGCCACAGCCTATCACCCCCAAACAAATGGCCAAGCTGAGGTTTCTAACCGGGAAATTAAGCATGTATTGGAAAGGATTGTGAAGCCTAGTAGAAAGGATTGGAGTGACAAGCTTTCCAATGCACTTTGGGCATACCAAATGGCTTACAAAACACCGATTGGCATGAGCCCCTTTCGGTTAGTGTATGGTAAAGCTTGCCATTTGCTGGTAAAAATCGAACACAAAGCATATTGGGCCGTCAAGAAATGCAATCTAAATTTGGGTGGGGCCGGAATTGAGAGAAAGCTTCAATTGGCGGAATTAGAATGTTTGAGATTAGAGGCCTATGACAACTCTAGGCTCTACAAGGAAAAGATGAAAGCCATCCATGATAAGAACATTAGGAGAAGGGAATTTGGACCCGGTGACCTAGTCCTCCTTTACAATTCAAGGTTGAGATTGTTACCCAGAAAGCTTAGATCAAGATGGGAGGGACCTTATCAAGTAGAGAAGGTAGAACCTTACGGAGTTTACCACTTGCGTCACCCATCAAGTCTGGATATTTTCAAGGTAAATGGACACCGTCTCAAATTGTACCATGGTGAGCAAAGAAAAAACACCAAGGAAATTGAAGTATTCCTTTTGAAAGATGCACCTCTTGACCAAGAACATTGAGCTAGTGGAAGTCCAACTTAAGGACGGTAAACAAAAGTGCTAGGTGGGAGACACCCCACCATGGTAAGATCTACCCATTTGTATATAGCCATTGAACTCTTCTTTGATTGATGCTTGCTTAACCCTTGACTTGAGTAGTTAGATTTGATTTTTAGAAATTTGCACTATGAACCATTTGAATGATAGAACACAACTCATTTATAGGTCTTTGATGAAGTTTTAGCCAAGTACCTGCTATAGTTGTGATAATATGTGCATTCTCAAAAAAAAGGGGGGCAAGACGTGAACGCAGGCTTTACGCACGCGCATCTCTAGCGCGGATGCAGGCTCATATATTTTCCAGAGATTTAAGCCACTCTCGTGCCAGTGTTAAGCCCCCAGCACATCACCACGCACGCGTGCGCGCACCAGGCGCCTGCGCGTCTGTAGAGTCCCCACATTTTCTCTCCCCTCTAAGTCTTCACTTCCTTCCACCCCTTTCTCTCACCTACATCTCCATTCCCTTTCCTTCTCTCCCAAGGTACTATACTCTACTTTCCCTCTTGCTCTACCTCCCTCATTTCTTTCTTAGTTAGTTGTCTTTTAAGCTCTTCATTACTTGGTTGTCTTTGTTTTTCTTTTTATACTTCTTCATGGGTGTTGTGGTCATGACTTCTTTTGCATTAGTGGATTAAAATGTTTTGCATAATTTCATTGCAATCATAGTGCATTATGGTGACTAATGTTGCTTTGTGGGATGTTACATTGCTCTTTTTCCACTTATTTGTGTACTACAAAAAGAATGCACGCCAAGTGTTTGAGGAAAAGCATACATGTTCTTTTGAGCTCATTATTGACTCATTGCTTCCCAACTAAGTGCTTTCTCTCACTAGCTTGACTATTCTTCGGTGCATCGGCCACACTACTCTTCATATTTCACATTCTACTTACTCACTTTACCATGACTTGCCTTCCATCCTTAATAGGGGTGTATGCTTCTCTTGCCTCTTACTTGCATGCTTAAATCGCCCCTATACCACATGCTAGTGATTTGCCTTGTTTAACAAATGTTGTCTTAGTTACATTTTGCAGCTGTCATGTAGTGCGAACACTTAATCCCTTATGGCATAATCTCTCACTTATATGCTCCCCATATAGTTGTGTTCCTTTGGGTTTGATATTTCCTTCCTTTTCACTCTCACAAGATGGTTATCAAGAAGGACAAAGGGAAGGCCCCGAAGAAACCAACCGCCAATAAAGCGCGCTAAGAGTCGACGGCCAAGCCCCTCCAAAAGAAGGCTAAGGGCCCCTCCAACAGTGATGTTTTAGAGAAGGACAACCCTCCAAAGAATTCAAACAAGTTCCCTAACCGCTATTGTGAACTTGTTTACCCAGGGATGACTGAGCGGAACTATCACCCGGAGCCCCTTCTAGTCTTACCGGCTCACATCGCTCCGATGGTGATGCCCCACATTGAGCGTAGGCAATGGAGGTTCCTCATGAGGCAACCAAAGGAGGCCAACTTATCATGGGTGGTAGAGTTTTACTCCAACTACCACTCACCCCTTCTCACATCGATTTTTGTGCGCCGAAAGCAAGTATCAGTCACGGTGGAAGCCATCCAAGGAGTACTTAAGATCAGGTCATTACCAGACGGGCATGACGCCTATCAAGAAGTTTTATCGGCATGCTGCGAACGTGATTTCGATTGGAACGCAGTTCTCTGAGTAATAGCTTTACCCGAAGCCTCTTGGATTCAAGGGACTATAAAGCGAAGGCCAAAGGGTTTAGATGCACGTTTCCTCACTCAAGAAGCCATGGCATGGGCCCAAATCCTAGCTCACTACATGCTCCCAAGCACCCATGGGTCATCCATTACCGCCGAGCTTGCCTTATTGGTTTGGTGCATCCTAACCGAGAAATCGGTCGACATCCCGCATGCCATCCGACAATCCATGGGGCGCATTCATGTTAAATGAAACTTGTCCTTCCCCGCCATGGTAACCGAATTAGTCGCGGCGGCCGGTGTTCTCCGCGAGACCAAGGACCGGAGGACCTTAATTCCAGTCGAAGGTGATGTTGTTCCGACCAAAAGGTGCCTCGAACCCCCAGAAGTTACCAAGAACCTTGGCATGGCCATTCCCACTTGCAACCTTACCACCTCACCCGCACCACCAAAATCATCCGCCCATTGCCTTGAAGACCTTCACAAGAAGTTAGACCGTTATGAGCGGCGCAACCAACGCTGATATGCTCACATGAAGAAGCTTCTAAGTATTGTCACCCCACCTATGGAGGAACCGGATATCTCCACATCCACCGCAACATCGAGCGGACATAGCACTGACAAGGGAGATGAAGGAAATTCTGGACCCGGCCACCCATTGCGCATCACTTATAGCACGGAAGACTGTGCTAAGTTTTAAGTGTGGGGAGGTCGGCCGACCGATCTCCGTAGGTAACACCCGAATAAACTTTTGAATCCCTTTGTAGTTAGGATAGTTTGCATGATAGGTTTTCTTTGATACCATTTGCATGATAAGTCTACTTGGTTGGAGTAATGAATTCTCTCCTAGGAAACTAAGATTTTAGGGTAACCTTACCAATTTTGATGCTAAGCTTGCTTGGAGATTGTACTTTGGAACATGGATTTTGAGTTAAGAACATAAGCAAGTGAGTTTTGAGCCTTATTGTGTGGCTACATCTTATAGTCACTTACCTTCCTTCTTGTGTGCATTGTTCTCTCTCTATGATTGTGATCCGTACTTTGTTTGACTTTATATGTCCATTGTTGTATGTGTGAATGCATGTATATGACTGAGGCCATCAATTCACTTAGCCACTACCCAAATAGCCTTACCATACGAACAACCCTTGCAACCAACTTTGAGCCTACGCTTAACCCACTCATTCTTCATTCTAGTACATTACAAGCCAAGAAGCAAAAAACAATGAATGTTCCTATGTGGATCTTTGATTGGCTTAGGCTAGTGTGTGTGTATCATTCAAGTGTGGGAAAACGGGTGGGACATTGGTTAAGGTAAAAGGATGTTTTTGTTTTATATCTTTATATTTGGGAATCGGGTACATACTCATGTGTTAATTAAATGTAAGACCTTATGCATTGATATTCTTGGAAGAAAAAAAATGAGGAAAACAAAGAAAAAGAGAAAGAAAAATAAAATAAATATGAAAAAAAAGAGAAAGAAAAAAAAAGAAGAAAGAGGAAGAAATAAAAAGGGGACAAAATGCCCCAAAGTAAAGTTCAATAAAAGTCAATGCATGTGTTATAAAGCAAAAGAAAATGCATGAGTATGTGGAAAAAGTGAGTAATGGGTAGTTAGACTAGTATATAATTATATAGGATGTTATATAGGTTGGGTGGGAAGTTTAGGTTAATCAAAAGATCTAATTTTTAGCCCATTTAGCCAAATATATAACCCCAACTTGACCATAGCCCCATTACAACCTAGGAAAGACCTCATGATACATGTGCGCATGCATGTAACAATTGTTGATTGTTAGAGGAAGAACAAATTTTGGAAAAGCATGAAATAGGAGAGAACTGAGTGATTAACCCGATACACCGAGCGGATAGAGTGCAAACACTTCCGGTGAGGGTTCAAAGCTCCAACCCTTGTTACTGGCTCTCACGAGCCTTCTTCATGCAAGTTGCGCATATATCACTTTGATGATTAAAATTGGTAAGTTTCATGCATTGCCTACCATCTTGTCCTATGTGCTTGAATGTATCTTAGAAAGATCGATTTGCTCTTAACCAAGTGGATAGTAGCACTAATCTTAGTTGCATTCATATAAGTAGATTGCACTTCATGAATCTCTTGCCTATTTGATGCTTTGGTCTTTCACTTTTCTCTAAGCTTGAGGACATGCTACAATCTAAGTGTGGGGAGGTTGATAAACCCCATTTTTAGGGTTTATTCAGTATTGATTTCGAGGGTTTTATCAATGATTCTACACACTTTTCGTATGAAAATACATGACTTTGTGTTCCTTTCCTAATTTTGCCTCATGGATGAAAACATGCTTATTTTGCACTAAATTAGATATATTTCTAATCCTCCCTTGGTGCCATTCGATGCCGTGATTTCAGAATATAGGGCAGGGATGACCCAGAGGAGAGAAGGGAAGTATGTACAAAGGAAAGGAGCATGAGAAAATAAGCTTTGGAAACTTCAGCATTGATGCGTACGCGCACATGGCGCGTCCGCGTGAATGTGCGCCATCAAGAGCCAAGCTAGGAGCCAAGCTATAAGCCGGCGCGTGTAGCGGCTAAGTCATGATCCTCTTGGATGCGTCCGCGTAGGTTACGCTTGCGCGTGAATTGCAATTGCCCCAAGGACGTGTGCGGTGCTGTGCGCGTACGCGTCGATGGTCTCACATGATTTTTAAGAGAGCACGTGACCAGAGCGTGGAGACAATTAGAGATCCCATTTTGGGGAAATGCTTTGGCAGGAAAAAGCTTAAGAAGACTAAGGATTGAAGGGTTAAGGGACTTTTAGCTCATTTTACATTTCCTTAGATATTTTCTTAGAGTTACACTTTGGGTAGAGAGAGAATCTCCAACTTCTCTCTAGGATTTCATTCTCTTCAATCTCCATTACAATTCTCCTTTGGTTTTCCTTGGTGAGATCCATTGTAATACACTTTTACTTTGATGCAATTAGTAGATCTACTCTTCTTATATTCTCAATTAGTGTTCTTTGATCCTTTCACTTTGGATCTAGCTTTGCTTTTGTTACTTGGATTGAACTGGTGAATTAAGGTAATTTCATATCCATTACTTGTGATTGTTCAATTGTAGATAATTGTGTAATCTAGATCTCTTCATTTCCATTCTTCATTCTAATTCCTTAATGGCTCTTATGAATGCTCATCAAGTGTTTGATAAAATGCCAATACTAGTAAAATTAGATTCCCTTAGGGTGAAGCTAAGACTTGTGATTCAAGCTAATTACTTTCACTTGACTTTTCTCTATACTTAGAGGTCAACTAAGTGGAGCAAGACTTAATTGTTATCATCATTGAAGGAAACTATAGTGATATAATTTCTAATGCCAACCCTAGGCCAAGTCCTTTAATATTGATTGTTTGTCATCTACTTTTTCTATTAATACACCGACCTTCAAAAGATTCATAACAAAAGCTTCCTAATCAATAACATGCATTCTCTAGCAATTTCAAGGGAGGACGACTCGGGAGACTAGTACTCTCTATTATAGATTGTAGAATTGTTTGATGCGAGGTTTGAATGTCAATTGGACTATACTCACGATTATATTCACTATTGAATTCTATATCGACATGTTAAATTTCCTTTATCAGCGACATCAATGCCTCCAACGGTAATACTAAGGTTCTAAGTCTGTAGATGAGTATCATATGGAGATGGAGATACTTCTAATCCAAGCAAATATTGAGGAGAAGTCTGAGGCTACTATGGCACGTTTCTTGAGTGGGTTGAACCAAGATACTGCAAATACTATTGAACGTCAGCCATTTGTGAATATGGAAGACCTGGTGAATCTGGCTATCAAGGTGGAAAAATAGCAAAAGGCAAAAGGGCTGCATACTCCTTCCAACCCTACTTCAAGGTGGGATTCTAGAGGTGCTGATTTTGGGAAAAAGACTGGATCCAAACCTACCAAATCGAAGGAGAAGCCTATAGACCAGCACAGGAAGACGCACACGCCTAATTCTACTTCTAAACCTCCTACATGACATCGTGATATTACCTACTTTAAGTGTCATGGATTAGGCCATTATGCTTCCGAGTGTCCAAATAAAAGGACCATAGTCATTAAAGTGAATGATATTTTCTTGGAATTGATGAGTGGATATTTTGTACCTTTTTTAGTACTATTTTCTTAGTGTTTTTGAGCACATTTTAGCAAGTTTTATTATGTTTTAGTGTAAAATTCACATTTTAGATACTACTTTAATTTTTTGTATTTTTCTTATGATTTCAGGTAATTTTTGGGTGAAACTAGAAAGTTTTGGCAAAGCCTGATTCAGAGAAAAAGAAAGGATAGCAAATGCTGTCAAATCCTAACCTCCAAGCTTTCTAACAAACATATCTTGAGCTATAAAGATCCAATTGAGACACTCTTAATGGCGTTTGAAAGCTAACTTTCAGAGCTTTCCAGCAATATATAATAGTATATATTTTTCTTTAGAAATGACTGCCCAAAATGGGCATTAAACGCCCAAATTACTCCCTCTCTAGCGTTCAACGCCCAAGAAGGACCAAGGACAGCGTTGAACATCCAAAACTGGCATTCAGTGCCACCAAAGGAGCACAAAGTAGTGTGGACACCCCTTAGTGGGCATTCAACAACCATTCACCCAATTTGGACGCCAAGCTTAGCCTAAACACTCACAAAGTGGGCCCAAAAGTGGATTTTCGCACCCTTTAGCTTAGTCTATCTCATTTTTGTAATTTTTAATTAATATTAATTTTTTTAGATCTAGTTATTAGTATAAATAGAAGGAAGATCACTCTTGTTAAGGATCTTCGAACATATCATACATTTTTCTCTATTTTTCTGTTAAGTATGAGCAACTAAACCTCCTAAGTTAAGGATAGGAGCTTGATGAGTGGGATTTGTGCCAGTTTAGAATTTCACTCTAGAAAAGAGAACTTCTTCGTTGATAGCATAGTCTAAACCAGCAATGGAATCCCAATATCAAAGTTTTAAAATAAAATGTCACAATCAACACAAAATAACCGGGAGTTTTAATTCCCGGATCGTCTTCCCTAGGAGATGCAATAAAGTGCTCAATTATTGGCTATGAGGGATGGGGGTGATGATAGTAAGAGACAAGAAATGTAAATAGCAAGGAATGAAAGAAGCATACAATAACTAAATATCAAAGGCAATTAAACTCAAGGTAATAAAGCAAAAGGAAAGAAAATTCAAATACTAAGAAACCTCTTGGCAAGGAGTGAGAGTTAAGGTTACCTATCCTAGACATTTACCACAAACATATGATGATTATGAAGAGTTAATCCTACTTAGTCAACCCTAACATCAAGGATAAGTCAAATAGGCATAATTAATCTCAATCCATAAGTTCTAGTCAACTCACTAATTAACTCAGTGAAAGACTAGCGTCAATGGAAACCAAATTAACTAACTACCCTAATATATCAATCAAGAATGGACATCAATGACTCAAGGTTACCAAAGCCCTCAATTCCAAGCCAAGAGTGAGAAAAAACTAAGCAAAAACTAAGCCAAGCATTTTATCAAACACTTGGTATGCATGAAAATAAAATCATATTAAATTGCAATAATAATAAATTCTAAATCTACCAAATGCAAGAAATATATAACAACAATTAAAGAGAGTAATAATAACATGAAAACATAAATTGCATTAAATGAAATAGAAACTAACAAGGGTTCATCAACATGAAAAGTAACCAAAATGGGAAATTAACAAGATAAACTAAGAAGATTAAGGCAATAAAACAAAGAAAGGTAAAAGAAACTAGATGAAAAACAAGAATTAAATAGAGAAATTGAAGAAAAAATAAACTAAGAAACCCTAATTTCTAGAGAGAACGGGGAGCTTCTCTCTCTAGAAATGACCTATAACATGATACTAAGCTAAACCTGATTGCTCCTCCCTTGCCTCCTCTTGAATTAAGGTTGAAATAGCTTCAGAAATGAGTTGGATTGGGTTCTGGAGGCCCAAAATTCGATGCCACTGAATTGCATTGAATGAGGTCATGTGCTGGGACTTGTGTGTACGCACACATAGTTGTGCGTACGCACACTTGCGGAAAAGCTCCAAACTCTATTTCTTCATGAATTCTCCACTTTTACATGCTTTTTCTTCATTCCTTCAATCCAATCTTTGCTTTACAAGCCTGAAATTACTCAACAAACACATCAAAGCGTCGAATGGAATTAAAGTAAATAAATTTAGTAATTAAGGGCCTAAAAAGCATGTTTTCACTTTTAAGCACAATTTAGGGAGAATTTACAAAACCATGCTATTTCATTGAATAAATACAAGAAAAGTTGATGAAATCCACTCAATTAGAGCAAATAAATACCATGAAATGTGGATACATCACCTCCCCATACCTAAACAATAGGGCCTATATCCCTGGCGTGGCAGATTTTTCTGCTGCATGAGTAGTCGTGGTTATTTCCTTCTTTGCTACATGAAGTGTGCGGGGCCTATATCCCTGGTGTAGTAGACTCCCTACTGCATGAGTGTACAGGAAACTATATATCTCGCATAGCAGATTCGCTGCTGCAAGAGTGTACAGGGCACTATATCTCTGGTGTGGCAGAAAAGACTACATCTGGAAGGATGTGTTAGGTTGGCATTTACGGACCGATAAGTGATATCACAAGCCAATAGGACAAGCATTCATCATATGCATATCTTATGTGCTTATTTGCTTTGATTACTTGAGTTTGCCTAATTGTGTAATATGCCTACTTGCTTCTTGAATTACTTTTTATATATGATTATTACCTGTGTTTTACTTGCTTGTATTATCTGTGATTTTCTGGTACTGAGAAGGTTAGGTAGGCGGTGGCGATGGGATCGCTCGGAGGGTAGGTTGGTTAAGGCTGTGGGACAGCGGTGACTAGTTTTAGTTAGAAATTCCCTAAGTTTAGATACCTTTGTTTATTATTTATGGTTTAAGTTATTTATTTCGTTAAGTTTGAATGTCTGTTTGGTGTGAAGTTCTAGGATTGCCTTCGGCGTCCCAAAACCTTACATCCTACATTATTGGGCATAGTTACCATACTGAAAACCTCCGGTTCTCATACTATGTGTTGTTGTTGATTTTTCAGATGCAGGTTGTAATTCACCTTGGTGAAATTGCAAATATGGTGATAGAGCGGAGTATGGTTCCTTCCTTGTTTACTTTTGTTATAGTATTCTCTCACCTTTTGTATATTTAACTTTGTTTCCTTAGAGGCTTTGTTTTCTGAAAACTTTGAGAGATAGGCTGTTGCTGTATTAAAACTCTAAAACTCTGTTGTATTAAGCTTGACTAGCCGGCCTAAAATCCGCAAGCTGTGATTAGTCCTCTTTTGTATATTATACTTATATATATCTTTTTTACTTTAATTATTACCTTGTATACCATGGAGCTATCTACAAGGTTTTATATATATTATGTCTTGTCTGTTCGTATCTATATGTTTAGTCTTCATGTGTGAACGCTTCACGTTTCGTGAATTCTGTTTTACGCAAATTGAGCTTTTATTCTTTCACCGGGCTTCTAGTTATATAAACTTTTAGACATATATTATATATTATAAGCTTTAGAACTGTCATGCACGTTGTTATTAGAGGTAAGGCTGAAGGTAACGGGATGTTACACAATGTACACTTCTATATAATATGGAGTTTGCTGAACTCTTTAATTTAAACTAAGACTATTATTATAATTAAAAAATCTAAAAAATTAAAATTTTAAAATAATTATTATATCTAATTAGTGAGATCCAAAAAAATTAGTATATAATTAATAATCCTTTGGTAAAATTGTTAAAACAAAAAAAAATTTAATAAAAAACTAAAATTTGAAAATATGAAATTTAAGAATACATTTAAGAAAATTTTTTTGTACTAATTTAATTATTTTTATTATTTTATGTAAAGAGAATTGTGTTTGTTAAGATGTAAAAAATGATACTAAAATTAGTAAGATTAAGAAATATTAAAAAAATTAATATTATGAAAAAGAGAATTTTATACAAGGACTAATTTAATCAATTTTTAAAATATTATTGTTAGTAAAAAATAAATAAATTCGAAGGAGAAGGTTATTGAAATTGTTAAGTAAGCTTTCGGAAGAGAAGTTAGTGTCGAAGGAGACATATGTTGAGTGAGAGCTTGATTAACTTAGCAAATCAAGGAGTTATTCGAGCAAGAGGATCTAAGACTTTGAATCGAAGGTTATTCTCCAGCCGTTACATGATCAGACAAAAGAGCGGAAATGGTTACTTGCGTTTTCACACACATGGGATTTTTATTTCAAATTGATCAGTTAAGAAAATGGCTATAAATACTAGAAGGCTCGAAGTCACAAGAGTTGGAACTTTGCTTCAGAAAATACTCAAGCACACTCATATTCCAGCGACTTTCTGAGTCTGCGTTCGAGTTTCTTTTCTGTAGGGTTCCTTCCACTATTTTCTATCTTTTCAAATTTACATTTTATGCGAACTTTACTTTCCTTGCAAATTTATCTTTCAAGTAACATTTACTATTCTTGTCCAATTTACATGTTTAAAACTTTTATTTTTCAAATTCAAAAGTCCTTTGATCTAATCGAAGGTATTTTATTGCTTTATTTAAATTCAATGCAAATTATTTCGATTTCATTCAATTTTTATTTTCAAAATCTTTATCTTTTGTTCCTTTAGTCTTTTTCTTTAATTCCTGTCTAATTTAAGAAACTTTGATACACTTCTAGAAAAGTGGTACTCACAAAAAAGAGGAGTATGTTTTGCTCCCAGACCATAAGAATTGAACCACTGCCGATTTGCTAAAAATCGACAAAATTAATTGGCACACACAAGGGACAGTTTTTAAATTAAAGTGTGTCAAATAATTTTGGTGTCACTTGGTATATGCAATTAAGAAGTGGAAGGATTGTTCACATGGCTAATGAAGTGTCGAATGTGAATGGTGGTTCGTAAAAATAGTTGTACAAACTTCGGATGTTACGTCACATTTGGAAGGAGTGGTTATCAGTGAAAGTGTAGTGGTTACATATGTGCAGGCTGGAAATAATGGACGTAATATTCATCCACGTGGTAATTCACCACCAATTCCGCCCTAAGTAACTGCTGGTTGGCCTCCTTATGGCTTTCCTCCTGGCTATACTTTGCCAGTGAGTAGTTTTGTTCCTCCGATTCGATTTGGGAGTGTGAATGGAGTTAACAATGTTCAAAATCTACAACAACACTCTGAGTATTCTCGTGATTATAATGTGGGCTCTACATTGAATGCTTCTAACTCAGTAGCAGCATTTTGACAATATATGGAGGAAAGTTATCATGGTCTGGTCAATCTATTGACCCAACAAATGACTACAATTTTGAATCCTATGATGGCTGATCACAAATCAAAATTTGATTGTCTTGTAAGGCAAGTCGAGCGAATTGCTCGAATCGTTGATTATGATGAAGGTGAAAGGCAGAATGCCAGAGGAAATAATGAGGGTTTTGAAAACTTATTTCAAAATGAAAATGATGTTTTTAGAAACAGAGAAAATCCTCAGTTAATTCCTCGCGGTCAAAATGTAGATGATGTATTGGCTCGGTTATGCACTAATCAAGTCGGTGAACGTAATCAGGTCACTAGAATTGTGGAAGATGTTTTAAATAGCGTTGGATTCAATATAGGATTCATGAATCGACCCCACTTTGTGTCAGCTTTTCCTCATAATATTTGAATGGCCGAAGTGCCAAGGGGAGTGAAAAATCCTAAAATAATAACGAAGCTTGCAAGAGAAGTTGGGGAGTTAACTACTGAACATGTTGCTCGATATTTGGTCGAGACTGGAAATTTAGCCAATGATGAAAGTTTGAAAATGAATTTTTTTCTTTCTTCGTTAACAAAGAATGTATTTACTTGGTTTTTGAATCTTAGACCAAATTTAATAACAACATGGGCACAGTTAGAAACTGCTTTTCATGCCCAATTTTATCGGGGTGAATTGAATGTGGTAGTTACTGACCTAGTGACTTTGAAATGAGAGGATAATGAAACCATTGATGATTCAATGATTCATTTCAAAAATGCTAGAATTCGTTGTTATGCATCACACTACTTGAGAGTGAAGTAGTAAAGATAGCAGTTATGGGGTTAGGATTTTATAAGGGTCGAAAGTTACTCAATGTGCATATTCCTGATTTAGCCCATTTGGCCGAAAGAGTTCGTCAAATAGAAATTTTGAAGAAAGAAAAAGAGAAGTATAAGAGAGAAAGGAGGTTGAAGAGTAAAACTTTTTCTTGAAAGGAAAAAGTTGCTTACATGGCCATGGGATCCTCTAAGGAGGAGTGTGATTTAGAGGCGGAGGTTGATTTGGCCGAACTTAAGACAGGTCCTCCTTATGTGTGTTCTTTACTTAAGAAACTCTCTAGCAATAAAAAGTCGGATGATTCAAACTGAAAAGTGGAAAGAGATACAATTTTGATATTTCGAACTCTGATCAGATTTTCGATATGTTGCTTAAAGATAAACAGTTAATTTTACCAGAAGGCAGAACTTTGCTTTAGGTAAAAGATTTAAAAAGGAAACCTTATTGTAAGTTTCACCATGAAACTAGTCATTCGACTAACAATTGTGTTCGTTTCAGGGATTTAATACAAGAAGCCATCATGGATGGACGATTGATGTTTGATGATTGTAAAAAAGAGATGAAAGTTGATTCTGATCCTTTCAATTCCGAAGCCAAGTTTGTTGAGCCATATTTGGGTGTGAATATGGTTGGAATGTCTTATGACTTCGATGTAACCTTAGGGGACTTCGAATCGAATGTCCATGCTGTCTATCCAGGTGTAAGGGATGGACTATTGGAGTTTTTAATGTAGCAAAAACTCAAGAATCAGGACGTATCTCTGTGTCCCCGATACAACACAGTATTCAATGCTGAGGCTGCTGCAATTTTTGAAAAAGAAAGAATGAAAAAAGAACTGGCTCATCGATAGGAGTAGGCTCGTCAAAAGCATCCTATTAGACGGATGGAAGGGCAAAGTTCTGGTGACCCTCAGAAAGGTACTATTGCTCCTATAAGCCACTCTCGGGCTTTAGGTGTACAATGGATTCAAAATTATCAAGAATTCTAGAGCAGTGATGTGCATTATAGACGTAACCCACAATGGGGGCATAAGGTCCTCCTTGAGGGCATTATCCTTATTTTCGTGGTCGACCCAGAGGGTACCCACAAAGCAGAGGTCGAAGAGGACAACAACCACCTAAGGTATCTTCTGCTAACAAAGGCAAGGGGACAACACCGTTTGTGTACTCTCGAATAGTCTTTTTGTCTGATGGAGAAACATATTCGAAAGGAGTTCCTTCTCCTGTGAAATTGGACAAGGGCAAAGCAGTGGTTAGCATTCCAGTCGTTGATAAATATAAAAGTGCTGATCTATATGAAGAATACTTTGAAGAAGGAGATGAGAAAATGGTAGGTATCATTTCAATTATCCTGATTGAGTACTTAGGTGAATATGAAGGTGACCCTGAAGATGATTATGACATGGATGATGAGGAGGCTTTCTCATTTATCCGATATGAGGATGAACCAGGTTATTTTCAAAGGCCTTCTAACAACCAAAAATCTCATCTATGTTTACTTTATATTACTACAACTATGAGTGAGATTAAAATAAACAAAGTTCTGATAGATGGAGGGGCCACTATAAGCTTGTTGCCTGAGAGGATGCTGATGAAGGTAGGCAAGCATCCTGATGATTTGATCCCAACCAATATTTCAGTAACAGACTTTAGTGGTGCATCGACCCCAGCTAAAGGGCTAGTTACTCTGGGGGTGAAGGTTGGATCTTCTGATTGAAACACTGTCTTTGTGATGGTGTCTTCGAAGGCAAGTTATAATGCCTTGTTGGGTCGAGATTTGATTCATGGAGTTGGGGCTGTACCATCTACTGTGCATTAGAGCGTCCTTCTTGGACATATGATGGAAAACCTGAAGTAGTCAAGGCTGATTCGAATTTATATGTCAAATATTTGCACGTCGATTTCAAGGTGTATGGTCCAAAATAAAAGTCTTTGAATATTGACAGGATACTTAATTCTTTCAATTGTGAAGGATGTTATCTGACTTCAGAGGGTTTAAGTGTGAAGCTCCATTATCCATAGCTTAACGTTCCTCCCACTGGGTGTGATTGTTCAACATAAGTAGTGATTCGAGGACGTTCTTCGATGGCAAGTGAGCAAGACGTCTCGGATTATCTGGTAACTTTAAATAAGTATTTAGGTAATTTCCTTTCAGTAAAAAATAAAGGTGGTTCTTCTAATGAAGTTGAATCATTTAGGAATGTAATTTCTTCTTCTTCTCATTGTGAGGATTCGATCTCTTCGATCAAATTTAGTCATGGTTTAAGCTCTTCTTATTTATATAATTCTAATGATACTATTAGTCAAACTGCTGTTGAAATAGCAGAAGTTCATTGTATTGAAAATGAAGTTGTTGTTAATCCAACAAATAATCAAGTTTGTTTTAATCCTAATGAATCAGTTGATTTATCTTTTGATTGCATCTATAATTTAGAACCTTTGGGTTTTAAAAAATACTCAATAAAAGATGATGAACATGCAAAAGGGTTTGAACCAAAGGATCCCTTAAAAAAAATTAATTTGGGATCTATTGATGATGTTAGAATTACTTATATATGTAAGGGTCTTACAGCCCCATTTCGAACTGAATTATACCATCTTCTACATGATTTTAGAGATTGTTTTGCTTGGTATTATCATGAGATGTCTGGTCTCAATCGTTCTCTTGTGGAACATTAATTAGCGCTGAAACC
The DNA here is from genome assembly GCF_000817695.3 of Arachis duranensis. NCBI lineage: Eukaryota > Viridiplantae > Streptophyta > Magnoliopsida > Fabales > Fabaceae > Arachis > Arachis duranensis. Next base: position 38,400,960 of record NC_029773.3, on the reverse strand, counting down.
AGACGCTCGACCAGTAAAGCAAACGCCTCGACGATTTACTCATGAGATTAATAAAAAGATTAAAGAAGAGATTGAATGCTTGATTAAAGCGAAATTCATTTGAACCACTCGTTATGTTGAATGGGTTTCGAATACTGTGCCGGTGATGAAAAAGAATGGAAAATTAAGAGTGTGTATTGATTTTTGAGATTTGAATAATACCACTTTGAAAGATGAGTATTTTATACCTATAGCAGATATGTTAATTGGCTCTGCTGTAGGGAATGAAATTCTAAGTTTATGGATGGTTATTCAGGATTTAATCAGATTTTCATTGCTAAAGATGATGTGTCCAAAATTTCTTTTCGATCTCCCGGGGTGTTGGGTACTTATGAGTGGGTAGTTATGTCATTCGGTTTGAAAAATGTTGGTGCAACATACCAACGTGCTATGAATACCATTTTCCATAAGTATATTGAGAAATTTATGGAGGTATATATTGATGATGTTATGGTTAAGTCCAATTCGGTAACTCAACACATCGATCATTTGAGAAGAGCATTTATTACTATACGAAAGAAAGGATTAAAAATGAATTCTTTAAAATGTGCGTTTGGTGTGTCAGTAGGTAACTTTTTAGGATTTGTTGTCCACAAAAAAGGGATTGCTATCGACAAGAATAAGGCTGATGCAATCCTGGCATTATCCCCTCTTAAGTCGAAAAAAGAAGTACAATCTTTCCTTGGAAAGGTTAATTATCTTCGAAGATTCGGATCGAATATTTCGGATCAAAGTCAAATATTTTCAACTTTAGTAAAGCTAAAAAATGAATCACGGTTTGAATGGACGGAAGGACATCAAGAAGCTTTCGGATCATTTAAAGCTTATTTGTCCAAGGCACCAGTTATGGCAAATGTTCGCCCTCATGAACCTTTGAAACTATATATTGCCGCATCCGAAAACACGATTGGATGTATGTTGGCTCAGGATGATGAGAATGGCCATCAACGAGCCGTTTATTACCTCAGCCGAGTTTTAACTGAGGTATTTTGGTGCACAAATTCCCACACTTCGTACAGCTGAACCAGCAAGTACATTGGGTCGTCCAAGTAATACATGAGTGAGTCAGGGTCGATCCCACGAGAATTATGGTTTGAAGCAAGCTATGGTTATCTTGCAGATCTTAGTCAGGCGGAGAGAAGAGTTATTAGATTTGTGAGATCTAAACTAGGTTGACATGTTTAATTGCATAAAAGGGAATAAAAAGAAAAGGGTATAAATACTTTGTGAATTCAGATGTAAACAGTGATAAGAAGATGGTTAAGGCTTGGAGATATTAACTTTAGTATTACTGTCTTCTTCAATTGTGAATGATTTCTTCTATGGCAGGCTGTATGTGATTTGACGCCGTACGACCACGGTCGCCAACACCTGTGCTTTAGATTCAACGGCGGGTCAGCGGTCATCCAATCTGAACAGGGGTGAAGCTCTTGCAGTACATTCTCCTTAATGATCCTACTCAAAATGCCACAGATAAGGTTGAATCTTCTGGATCAGAGAATGCTGTGTGACGAACGGATTTCTATCGGTAAAGAAATTCACAAGAATATAATCGCATTGTAAGTATAGTTTCTAAACCAACAGAGAATTCTTTCGTACAAAAGTTTGGTTGTCACAAGTAACAAAACCCAATAAAATTTATAACCGAAGTATTCAAACCTTGGGTCGTCTTCTCAAGAAATTGCAGGGAAGTATGATTTATTATTGGTTATGAAAAACAATATTTTTGGGTTTTTGAAAGGTTGAATAGGGAAAATAAATTGCAGGAAAAATAAATTAATAACTAGAAAAACTTTTGACAAGATATGAAAACTAGACATCCTATCCTAGTTATCCTTATCAATTATGATGAGAATTGGATTTTTCTCCCACCTTATTAACCTCTAACTATGAAGGTAAGTTAAGTGGATGAATCAATTTGATTCTTCAGATCCTAGTCAATTCCTAAGAAAAGACTAGAGTTATTGGAATTCAAATTAATTAGCAAAGATAACAATTTCAATCACAATGAGTTTGATAACTCAAGTGTCTCCAATTAATCAATTCATCAATTAAAGCCAAGAATATAAAAAGCTAAGTAAAAATCATAAATCTGAAATACCTCAAATTTCATTTAAACATAAATTCAAATCTAACATGAAAGGGTTCATAAGCCAATTTGGCAACATGAGTCAAATACAAGTAAAAGCATTAGAGTATCTAAAAGTAGAAGAGAAACATAAATCAAAGTAACATTGAACCTGGAATGAAGAAGAATAATCCTAAAACTAATAGAAATTCTAAATCCTAAATCCTAAGAGAGAGGAGAGAGCCTCTCTCTCTAGAAACTACATCTAATCCTAAATTATGAATAATGAATGTTGTGTTGGTGAATGGATGCATTCTCCCACTTTATAGCCTTTAATATGTATTTTCTTGGCCAAAAACTGGGTCAAAAACAGCCCAGAAATCGCCCCCAGTGATTTGTGTTAATTCTGCAGATCGAACATGTCACGCGTACGCGTCGTCCATGCGTGTGCATCTTTCAGCGTTTTCCTTGCCACGCGTACGCGTCATCCACGCATTCGCGTCATTTGTGCAGATTCCAATCCATGCGTTCGCGTCAGGCACGCAAACGCATCACTGCGATTCTCTCCATTTTGCGTGGTCGCTGAGCTATGCGTCCGCATCGGTGTTCGCTGGTCATCTCCTTGGTTTCTTGTGTTCCTTCCAATTTTGCAAGCTTCCTCTCCATTCTCTAAGTCATTCTTGCTCTCTGAAGCCTGAAACACTTAACACATGGATCACAGCATCGAATGGTATAAAGGAGAATTAAAATACACAATAAAAAGATCTATAGGAAGCAAGTTTTCAACCATAGAACAACTTTGAGAATGAATTGTAATATCATGCTAATCATATGAATAAGTGGGCAAAGACTTGATAAAACCACTCAATTAAACACAATATAAATCATAAAATAATGATTTATTAACCTCCCCACACTTAAACATTAGCATGTCCTCATGCTTGGCTTTAAGGAGATAAAATGAGTGAGTAGGAAAATGTAAGACTCATGTAATGCAATGCAACCTATATATATATATGAATGCAACTATATGATTTTGTCTACTTAGTTAAAAACAAATAAGTTCTTTAATACAAACATAAATCAAATTCCACCAATCAAACTATACAGTAAAATCAAGTAAACTTGTAAGAAGACAACTCATGAAAGCAGGGAACATAGAATTAAGCATTGAACCCTCACTGATGATGTATATGCACTCCAGTCACTCTAGTGTATAGGGTAATCACTCTATCCTTCTCTAATCATACTTTCTAACTTTTGTTCTTCTCCTAACCAATCAACAATATTTAATGTACCAATGCAAACATCATGAGGTCTTTTCAAAGTTGTAATAGAGTCAAGGTAAAGGTGAAGATATATATATGGCTAAGTGAGCTAAAATATGAATCTTTGACTAACCTAAGCTCTCACCTAGTATACATACACTCTCTATAACTTTAGAATCATGCCTAGCTACCCAAAATTTCTCACTTTTGTATTACATACTCATGCATCAACTTCTCTTTTAATTTTTTATCACATATGCATTGATCTTGGAGCTTAACTTGACTTAGAATTGTGGTAATTTTGTCCCCTTATTTATTTATTTATCTATTGAATACTTTTGGATTTTTTTTACTAAAGACATAAAAGCTAAAATAACATATCAATGCATATGGATTTTTAATTTTTCTGTTTTACATGAGTAGGCACCCAAATTCCCAATATTTTATTAAAGTAAGAACATAACACATTCCCTTATTAACCCATGTTCCCACAGTTTTCCCATACTTAGTTAACACACAATTTCTATCTTAAGCTAACCAAAGATTCTATTTGGGATAATTAATTTATTTTTCTTCTTAAGGCTAGTGATGTGGTAAAATATAGAACAAATGGGATTTAAAAGGCTTAAAGTGGCTGACAAGGGTGATTTAAAGGGTAGGGTTATTTGGGATAAGTGAGTTAAACAAGTAATGGCCTCAATCATATGCATGCATATAACACATTAAACATTGGACATATAGGATAAAACAAAATATAAATTACAATCATAGAGAAGTAGACACACAAGAATAAATTTTTATGGTTAAATAATGTAACCATGTCCCCTAAGCTCAAATCTCACGGGTTGTGTGTTCTTTAGGTTTCATTTTATGTTCCAAATACAACTTCGAACAAGTTTTAACGAAAAGATTTTATTTTAAATTAGTGAAATTTTTCAAAAATAGGGTCTTAAAAAGAAACTTATTATTTTTCAACCAAATAGAATATGCATAAAATTAAACAAACATGCAATTAAACATACACATGCAACAATGAACTAACAAATAAAGTAAAATATTGGTGTTGAGAAGAAAATAACTATCCCATGGAGATCAGTATCGACCTCTCCACACTTAAAGATTGCACCGTCCTCGGTGCATGCTAAGATGTGCAAGTAGACGGGGGTTGTGGTTCCTCAGCTGGTGCTCTTTTTGTTCCTTTCCTTGCTGGTGGTTTGGGAGTAGCTTTTTCTTTACCCTTCTTAGTGGCCATCCTGAAAAGGGAAAAAGTAAGTAACTTTAAAACTAAGGGTTAGAGCAAGGAAGAGGATGGGACAAGTGATAATCAATGCACGGTAAAGAAGGATGTTGATAACACATGGTCACGACTACATGTGACAAGTTCATCAATGGAAATATAGCAAGTGCATGTTATGCCAATTAGATGCAAGATGTTTATTGGCATGCTGGCAAAGGCATGAGTAGCATAGATCAAACATTAAATGTCCAAGTTTGATTATCAACTCTTTCAAACTAACAGTCTATTTGTATTGACAATTATATTCAATTAATAAAATAATGAAAGGATTTTGTGAAAAATAGGCATTAGAGTAGGAGAATACAGTAAGTACAAATTCATAATGCCATACGGACTTTTTCACAAACACTTAGTATGCATGGTAAATGTGTGATTGAAAGTATTAAATTTGAACATGCAAGTGACCCTAAAAATAATTAATAATTGTCAAACAATTCCTAATTAATCCACAAGCAATTATATAGGAGAAAACAATTACCCAAATAAATTTCTAACACCAATAAAAATAATGCAAAAAGAAAGAAAGAAAAAGAAAAGAAGAAGAAAACATAAATAAAAATAAAAATAATAATGAAAAGGTAAAAAGGGGAAGAAGAAAAGAAAAGAACTTTGATAATGGATGTGAAAAAGAAGGGGGAAGAAAGTAAAAAGTAAGAAGGAATAAAGAAGAAAGAAGGGAGAAGAAATAAATAAGAAGTAAGAAGAAAAAAATAAGATTGGGGAAGAAAAGATAAGATAATTGGATATGGACATGGTGCATAGGGAAGTAGTGGTTCTTGGGAGTAATTGGGTTGGAATTGGGGTGGATAGGGGTTAGGGTCATACGGGGGTGAATGGTGATAGGGGGCTTGTGAGTGTGGTGGTTCAAAGCTATGTTGAGGAGGTGGTTTGTGGACATATGATGGGGCTTGTTGGTAACTACAAGGGGGTCTACCATATCTATCATCCTGGTACGCACCTCGGAATGGCTCTTGACCATAGTAATTTGGTGCGTGTTGGTTGTCACGAGAGGGTCCACCATAACTATTCTCTTGGCATGCATTGTATAATGGTCGTCGTCCATGGTATTTTGGAAGGTGTTGTTGCCTAAAGGGTTGATCAGATCCTCGTGGCTCCATGCATCTTTGATTGTTTTCACCTTGATGCATATTCCTGTTATAGCTTCCATTCTTTTCAACAATATTAGAACCAATCTCAAAGCGATTGGGGTGAGAACTCATGGTAACTAATAAAAATTAAAAACAAAAACAAAAATAAATAAACAAGAAAAAGAAAATATTTACAATAACCAATAATAGGGCACACGTTTGCAATTTCCCAGCAACGGCGCCATTTTGACGAATGGATTTCTATCGGTAAAGAAATTCATAAGAATATAATCACGTTGTAAGTATAGTTTCTAAACCAACAGAGAATCCTTTCGTACAAAAGTTTGGTTGTCACAAGTAACAAAACCCAATAAAATTTATAACTGAAGTATTCAAACCTTGGGTCATCTTCTCAAGGAATTGCAGGGAAGTATGATTTATTATTGGTTATGGAAAACAATATTTTTGGGTTTTTGAAAGGTTGAACAGGGAAAATAAATTGCAGGAAAAATAAATTAATAACTAGAAAAACTCTTGACAAGATATGAAAACTGGACGTCTTATCCTAGTTATCCTTATCAATTATGATGAGAATTGGATTTTGCTCCCACCTTATTAACCTCTAACTATGAAGGTAAGTTAAGTGGATGAATCAATTTGATTCCTCAAATCCTAGTCAATTCCTAAGAAAAGACTAGAGTTATTGGAATTCAAATTAATTAGCAAAGATAACAATTATCAATTACAATGAGTTTGATAACTCAAGTCTCTCCAATTAATCAATTCATCAATTAAAGCCAAAAATATAAAAAGCTAAGTAAAAATTATAAATCTGAAATACCTCAAATTATATTTAAACATAAATTCAAATCTAACATGAAAGGGTTCATAAGCCAATTTGGCAACATGAGTCAAATACAAGTAAAAGCATTAGAGTATTTAAAAGTAGAAGAGAAACATAAATTAAATTAACATTGAACCTGGAATGAAGAAGAATAATCCTACAACTAATAGAAATCCTAAATCCTAAATCCTAAGAGAGAGGAGAGAGTCTCTCTCTAGAAACTACATCTAATCCTAAATTGTGAATAATGAATGTTGTGTTGGTGAATGGATGCATTCTCCCACTTTATAGCCTCTAATATGTGTTTTCTAGGCCGAAAACTGGGTTAAAACAGCCCAGAAATCGCCCCCAGTGATTTCTGTTAATCCTGCAGATCGCGCATGTCACGCGTACGCGTCCACGCATGCGCATCATTCAGTGTTTTCCTTGCCATGCGTACGTGTCGTCCACATGTTCGCATCATTCATGCAGATTCCAATCCACGCGTTCGCGTCAGGCACGTGAACGCGTCACTGCGATTTTCTCCATTTCGCGCGGTCGCGTGAGCCATGCGTCCGCATCGGTGTTCGCTGGTCATCTCCTTGGTTTCTTATCTTCCTTCCATTTTTGCAAGCTTCCTCTCTATTCTCTAAGCCATTCCTGCCCTATGAAGCCTGAAACACTTAACACACGGATCACGACATCGAATGGTATAAAGGAGAATTAAAATACACAATAGAAAGATCTCCAGGAAGCAAGTTTTCAACCATAGAACAACTTTGGGAAGGAATTATAATATTATGCTAATCATATGAATAAGTGGGTAAAGACTTGATAAAACCACTCAATTAAACACAATATAAATCGTAAAATAATGGTTTATCACTGTGCCTTTGGGTTCTAGCCTTTACCACAGAGACCCTAATCTCCCCATACCTCGGCTAAATTGGTGTCTCGAGAAGTCCCCAACGGTGTCGTGGATTAGCCGTCTAAGAGATGTATAATCAAGCAGGCAGTTCGATGCTTTCCAGTCACGTATTTATACGAACCCAAGAAGAACACAGGTGGTTATCAGGCACGCGGTCTTAGTATGAAGAATGGAGCTGATTTTCCGGATCATCTTATTCATCAGGTTGAAGAACGAATATACATCTTAAAATTGAATCAAACACGGATTGAAGAGAAACAGTAATACTTTTTTTAATCCATAAAACTCAGCAGGGCTCCTCCCCTCAACCTAGGAGGTTTAGAAACTCATACTGATAGAGAACATAATGATGAAAATGAAAATATGGCATAGAGGTCTGTATGATTATGTAAAATATCCCTTAAATACTAAACTAATGACTAAGGATTACATAAAAAGGGTAAAACAGTCTTTTAGTGCTAAAATCCACTTCTGGGGCCCACTTGGTGAGTGTTTGGGCTAAGCTTTGATGAAATCCACGTGCTGGGAGGTCTCTAGGCATTGAACGCTAGCTAGGGGGTCTTCTTTGGGCGTTTGGACGCTGGTTTCTTCACCTTGGGCGTTGGATGTCTGGAATGAGGCAGGAGGCTGGCGTTGGACGCCTGTTTTAGGCCTTCTATTCTGAAGTAAAGTATAGACTATTATATATTACTGGAAAAATCTGGAAGTCAGCTTTCCATAGCCATTGAGAATGCTCCATTTAGACTTTTGTAACTCCAGAAAAGCTCTTCTGAATGCAAGGAGGCCAGATTTGGACAGCATCTGCAGTGCTTTCTCTGTCTCTAAATTAGACTTTTGCTCGAGCTCCTAAATTTCAACCAGAAAACACTTAAAATTTCATAAAAACACACAAACTCAAAGTAGAATCCAAAATATGAATTTTGCACTAAAACCTATGAAAACTTAATAAAACTTAAATAAAATATGCTAAAAACTATATGAAAATGATGCCAAAAAGCGTATAAAATATCCGCTCATTAGTATTCACCTATTGAAAAATCGTGCATGCCTTTGTATTATGCTTGAACAAAGTTAAAGTGCTATATGGTTGCAAAACCTGTGAAAATCATTGCACAAACTGACCTTGTTAAATATATGTTGTCTTCCCCGATGTTGTGAGGTTGATTAGAAAAATGGATATTAGCATTAATAGAGTTTGACTTGCAATATGTTCCAGCCAAGGCTGTGAAAGGATAGGTCATTGTAGATTTTCTAGTTGATCATTCGAATAATCTAAATGATCAAGGTGCAAATATAATTGACGTTCATGTCGATTATTGGAAGTTATATTTTGATGGTTCGAAGCATAAAGATAGTGCAAATGGGAATTTTAATTATTTTACCAGAGGGAATTCTATCGAAGTTTTTGTTTGAGTTAAAATATTCTTGCTCGAATAATGTGGCTGAGTATGAAGCTTTAATTTTGGGCCTTGAAATTTTGATCGGAATAGGGCCTTTAGAAGTTTGAATCCTTGGGGATTCTTAGTTATTTTTGAAACAGTCGTTGAAGGAGTTCAAATGTAACAATGAGAAGTTACAAAAATATTTAGCAATGGCATAGAAATTGTTAACATCCTTTCGAAATGTTTCATTAGTCCATATTTCAAGAATTCAGAATAAAATTGCTAATGAGTTGGCTCAGATTACTTTGAGATATAAAATAGGCCTAGAAACACTAAGAAAATTAGTGCCGGTGGATGAAAGAAAAGCTTTGTGTTTGGATGAATGGGAAAATGATGATTGGAGAAAACCTATTGCTGAGTATTTAAAAAATCCCAATATTCAAGTGGATAGGAAAATAAAGTTGAAAGCAATGAATTTTGTATTAATGGCTGATGAGTTATACAAGAAAGGAATCGATGGAGGTCTTTCGAGATGTTTAAGGCAAGCCGATAAACATATTGCTTTAGGGGAAGTCCATAGAGGTATATGTGGTACCCATCAGGCTAGGATAAAAATGAAATGGATTTTATGTCGAAATCATGTTTATTGGCCTTCGATGGTTAAGGATTGCATCGATTATGCAAAGGCGAGACAAGAGTGCCAACGCCATGGAATGGTGCAACAGATCCGAGCATCTGAGCTACATTCGATCATTAAGTCATGGCCATTTCGAGGTTGGGCTTTAGACTTAATTAGGTTGATTCACCCTCCTTCTTCGAAGAATCATAAATTTATCTTGGTAGCTAGAGATTATTTCAGGAAGTGGGTCGAATCTATTCCTCTAATAGAGGCTAGGAAAAGTGAAGCAATAGATTTTATTGAGGAATATATAATCCATCGATTTGGAATTCCTCAAACGCTAAGTACTGATCAAGGGACTATGTTCACTGGTCAGTGAATTAAGAATTTTGCAGCTTCGAGAAATATTAACATGGTTACTTCAATAGTTAAGGATTTTAAGGCAAAATGAGTTGCCAGTAGATGATTATTGGAATGCAATGTATGATGAATTGAATGATTTAGACTCTGAGCGTGTTTTGGCTCTTGAAAATATGATTCGACAAAAGGAAAACATTGCTCGAAGTTATAATCGTCGAGTAAAAGAGAAATGTTTCAGCATAGGAGAGTTCGTTTTGAAAGTTGTATTGCCAATGGAAAAGAAATCAAGATTTTTTGGCAAGTGGTCCCATATTTGGGAAGGGCTTTTCAAGTAATCGAGTTGTATTCTAGCAATGCATATCGAATTAAAGATATCGATTCTTGAAATTTGATTAATTCAATAAATGGAAAGTATTTGAAGCAATATCGATGTATGCTGAATCAAGATTAATAATATAAGTGAATGAGTTAGAAAACAAAAGAGTCATTACAACATATAAAATATCATAACGTGGTAAAATATTAAGTGCTAAAAGTTTTTCTAAGTCAGAATAGGATTGGACTCTCTCACTGTCCAAAGCAGAGAGTGCTTTGGTTTGCTCGTACTCCTCATTTTGGGCCTTATCAATTTATTTTTCACAATCTTCTTGTTTGCTTTTGATATTGCAGAGCTCATTGAAGAGTTTTTGTGGCTTGGTCTGGACAGCAGCCAAGGGTATTGCCATGCCAGCCTTCTTTTTCTAAATTTTGGCTAGCTTTTCATTAGGCTGGGTTAGCTTTTCTTGTTTATCATAATGGGATCAAGCAGCGAAGGCTTGAGAAATTCTCAGATCGAATTCTTGGTAAGAGGCTTTTATTGGTTGAAGTGTGGTGCGCGAAATTGTGAACAATACTTTTCACAACTCTCATAATCCCCGGTCATGAACCCCAAAAACTTGGTGTTCAATACCATGGCATTACACAACTTCGCACAACTAACCAGCAAGTGCACTGGGTCGTCCAAGTAATAAACCTTACGCGAGTAAGGGTCGATCCCACGGAGATTGTTAGTATTGAAGCAAGCTATGGTCATCTTGTAAATCTTAGTCAGGCAAACTCAAATGGTAATGGTGATGAACGAAAATAACAAAAAGGTAAAGATAGAGATACTTATGTAATTCATTGGTAGGAACTTCAGATAAGCGCATGAAGATGCCTTCCCTTCCGTCTCTCTGCTTTCCTACTGTCTTCATCCAATCCTTCTTATTCCTTTCCATGGCAAGCTCGTGTAGGGTTTCACCGTTGTCAATGGCTACCTCCCATCCTCTCAGTGAAAACGATTGCATATGCTCTGTCACAGCACGCAGAATTCAGCTGTCGGTTCTCGGTCAGGACGGAATAGAATCCATCGATTCTTTTGCATCTGTCACTAACGCCCCGCCTGCTAGGAGTTTGAAGCAC
>NC_029773.3:38369542-38389103 GCF_000817695.3 Arachis duranensis | reverse complement strand
ACTTGGGCAAAGTATGGACTATCATATATTGCTGGAAAGCCCAGGATGTCTACATTCAAACCCTTGTAATTTTCATTCCAGAGCTCCGATTGATGAGTCGTCAGTGGCCACGTGTTCATCTCAAAATTCTCTACAAAACTCGTCGAGTAATTTGGTAAGAAATTTGAGATTTTAATCTCAGTTCTTTCCCTTTCCGTTTCATAATTTTGAGAGATTATGTGATTTTGGTGTTTAGAATCAAATTAGCCTTGTGGCCTTGCTGGGTTTTGTCCCAAACGTCTGTCGGTAAGGTGAGGAACCTCTAACCCTTGTGAAATTATTAAATTAGTAAATCCTATATTGATTTTAGTGATGTTGGTGTGGAATTAGATTGTATATATGTGCATTGCAACCAAATTAATGGAGTTGGAAGCTTGAGTTGTGTGTTGGGTGTTGAGAATCCTTGCGGTGGAGGCTTGGAGCTTGTGAATTGGGGACTTTTGGGGTGTTCGAACATTAGGGAGGAATTGACCAAGGTATGGTTTTGGTTTCTCATAGATAACATATAATGTTTCGTAAAAACATAGGTTAGATGACCATAGGATAGGTTGGAAATGTGTATATATGTTAATGCTTAGTAATCTTGATGTAAATGTAGAATTATATTGAGAATGGATTAAAGAATCATGATTTTGTTGTTTGATGAGTTTGGAGTTTGATAATGATAATGCATAATTATGAATAATGTTATTTGATCTTGGGTTGTGCAGAGGAGGAAATTGATATAAATGAGTAATTGATGCAATGAGAAGATAATGAAATGGTAGTAGACCTGTTCTATACATGGTGAGTGTTGTTTTAAGGAATAATGCATTGGTATTGAGTTGAAAATTTGGTAAAAATAGAGGTTGGTGAATTTTGAGAAAAACTAATTTTTGACTGAACTTCGGTAGGTTATAACTCGGCTTCCAGATCCTCCAACTTTTTCAAACTTATTTTGAATGAAAATTGGGTTCGTGAAGTTTACACCATTTAAAGAACGGACTAGAAATGATTTTTAATGAAAAAGTTATGTGCGTCGGATGTTTGGTGTATAAAAGTACTTTTCAAAACTTAAACAACTTTTTAATATTCCTAAGAGGCATGCATACATGACACACACACGCGACGTGGACGTTTTGTTCTGTCTAGATGTCTCGTGTACGCGAGCAAGTGGCATGCGTATGCAGGACCCTATTTTCGGAAACATTGCATTTTTGTGATTTAAACATGATTTCTAACCTCCAAACCTCTATTTTTACCCCCCTAAGGCCATAAAACTTAGTTTAAATTATAGTGAGGCATTAGTAATGTTGAATAAGAAGTAAATAATAAAGATAATGATAATAATAATGAAATGTGACTGAATTGAAAGGTGAATGTTGAGATTGGCGATGACTGAGTATGGCCGGATTGGCTAAGATGGCAAGTCCTAGGTGTTATCCCTGATGTGAGAATTAATGTTGATCTAGAATTTTACAAAATAGATTCTCGTTGCAAGTATAGTCTAAATCAACAATTAACTCCCAATCAAAGTTTAATTTTCCAAATACAAATATAACCGAGAGTATTTAGACTCCCGGGTCGTCTTCCCTAGGAACTAGTAACCAAGAGCGCACAATTTTGGTTACGAGAACAAAGGGTGTTTTCAATAATGAAGCAAGCAATTAAGAAATAAAAGAACGATCGAAATTGCAATTAATAAACTAATAAAAGAACTAAAGAACTATGTATGTAATATGAACAAGTAAAGCTTTAAAGTGATGGAAAAGTGGTTCAAAACATAAATGGATGCCTTGACTTGGGATGAGTTATGGAATTCCTTCCTTACCATAACCACAACTATGATAATTATGTTGGATTAATCTCATCTAGTCAACCCTTAACATCGAAGAATAAGTCAAGTGAGCATAATTGTTATTAATCCATAAATCCTAACTATCTTACTAATTACCTTAGTAAGAAGCTAGCGATAGTGAAAACAATAACAACTAACAACCCAAGAATTATCACTAAATGTCAGACATTATGACTCTAGTAACCCATATACTCATTTTCCCAAGCCAAGGGGTGGAAATCTACCCCATAATCAAAATTGGTATTTCATCAAACACATAGTGGGCATAATCATAAAACATGGCAAAATTAGAAAAATGATAAAAACTATGAATCACAAATGATCAAAATCAACAAAGACAACTCAAACAAACATAAAATAATCATCGATCATCAAATTCATTAACCAAAACTCAAAATTGCAAAACTATGTATATATTGACAAAGGAAATTAGAATAGAAGAAAGTGTAGAACAAGTAATGTGATAAAAGTGGAAATTAAAGAGATACTAACAATGGAAATAGCTAGAATCCAAGATCAAAATTTAGAAATTAAAACTTGAGTTATAAATCTTAACTAAACCTAAGGAAAATTGAGAGAAAAATCTAAACTAAACTACCCTAAAACTACTCCTAAAATGTGTTGTATGAAGTATTATAGTGTATGTATTGTATGGTGTTGCTTGCCCCTTCATATATACTTCAGCACCTTCAGAAATGGCCCAAAAAGCCCTCAAAATCGCGAGCTATGTGACTTTTTAATGAAGTCACGCGCTGGTACTTGTGCGTACATACAAGGGTATGCGTACGCACACTTGCTGAATTTCCTCCTGTGCGTACACATAGAAGTTGTGCATGGGTACACTTGCTGATTTTGACCCTTGTGCGTAGGCACAGAAAGTGTTCGTAAGCACACTCTGAAATGCTTCTCTCCTTTGATTTTTTCGTGTTTTCTCCAGATTTTATACTTTTCTTCCACTCTTATCAAGCCATTCCAACCTATTACACCTGAAATCACTCATCAAAACCATCAATGCATCGAATGGAATGAAAGTGGAATAAAATTGATTAAATTAAGCTCAAAATAGCATGTTTTCACAATTGGACATAATTTAGAGAGAAAACACAAAAGCATGCTATTTAGATGAATAAATGTGGATTTATATGATGAAATCTACTAAAATCAAACAAAAATTTATCATCAAATATGGATTCATCAATCCCGCTTGTGTGTTACCTCAAAAATTGTGTTGGCACCTGCACCAGGCAAAGACGGAGGTTCCATCCCGTTTTGCTTGTGGTTGCGGTGTCGTGATGATGACAGAGGTTTAATATTGCTCGTAGTGAGGATGGGGGTTATATCTCGCTCACGAGGTTGGCAAGTTGAGGATGAAGGACTCCCTCTTTTGTCGTGATATAGATGTAGGGAAGGTGAAAAGGTACTCTCCTTCGTATTGTTTCTCCCAAATTCTTCTCTGGTTGCAAGGTAGAAAGGCACATTCTTTTGATGTGAAAACGCACACTCCTTCGTGATACCTGATAAACCATAATTTTATGATTTATCTTGTATTGAATTTGGTGGATTTTATCAACTTTTCTCACGTTTATTCACTAAAATAGCATGGTTTTTTGAATTCTTCTTAATTGTGCTTAATGATTAAAAACATGCTTTTTAGGCCTTAAAATTGCTAAATTTAATTCACTTTAATTTCATTCAATACCTTGATATGTTTGTTGAGTGATTCCAGGTTTATAAGGCAAGAATTGGATTGAAGAAATGGAAGAAAAATTACGCAAGATGGAGAATTCATGAAGAAATGAAGTTTTGGAAATCCGCCATGCGACACGTGCGCGTGACCCACACGTACGCGTGACCTGAAAATCGTGATATGATGCATACGCGTGACCCACACGTACGTTTGACAAACAGCATGTGACCTCATTAAAGACAACACGCTGGGGGCGATTTCTGGTGCTGCGGAAGCCCAATCCAACTTATTTTTGAAGCTATTTGAGGCCAAATTCAAAAGGAAACAAAGGGGAAAGCAATTAGATAGTGTAGGAATCATGCTTTAGGTTAGTTCTAGAGAGAGAACATCCCTCTTCTCTCTAGAAAATAGGGTTCTTAGTTTAATTTCATCTTAGATTTAGGTTTTGATTCTTGTCTTGATTTAGTTTTCCTTTCAATTTCTTGTTACTACATATTTGCTCTCTTAGTTTCATTTGTTATTTCCTTTATTTTGTTATTTTCATGTTTATGAACTCTTGTTAACTTTGATTTCTAATAATAAAATTTATGTTTTCATGTTATTGTTGCTTTCTTTAGTTGTTGGTTGTTGATTTCTTGCATTTGGTAGTTTTAGATTTTATTATTTCTTGTTATTTTAATATGCTTTCCTTTTATGCCTTCCAAGTATTTGATAAAATGCTGATGCGCAATATTTTGTCGGTATAAAATTTACCAATAAAATTCCGTCGTGAGTATAGCCTAAACCAACAAGCTACCCGCACATCAAAGTTAGAAAATGTGTCACCACAATTCATAATAATAACTGGGAGTAGAATCCCGGGTCGTTCTCTTGGTATTTTGATGTTGAATACAAGAAAAGTAATTGAATATGAATTGAGACAATGAGCAATTAACAATTGGAATAAGAGAACCAAGAAATTGAACTAATGAAGGTGAATGACAATCAATCAATGTAAAATCCTTGGCTAGGGGTGAGAATTGGGAGTCCTATCATTATAGTCTCCATCAATTGTGATAAGAATTGGCTATTGCTCCACTTAGTTAACCTTTAACTATAAAGGAAAGTCAAGTGGAGATAATCAAAATGAGTCCACAAGTCCTAGTCTAATCCTAAGGAAAGACTAGCTTTTGTGGTATGCAAATCAACTAGCAATTTCCAATTATGAATCAACAAAAAGACATTGACAATTTAAGTATCTCCAATTGCCCAACCCCTAAGCCAAGAGTGAAAAATCTACTCCATAACTATAGTTGATATTTCCTCAAACACTTGGTGAACAAACTTGAATGACATTGTGAAATTGAGAAGAAATTCAAATCAAGGTTATCTACTACAAACAACTAACAACAATCAAGCAATGAACAACAATGAACATAAAATTCCTTAATGCATTAACAGAAATCAATGTAACAAGATCCAAATTCAAGATCCAAAATAACTAGGGTAACAAGAACACTAAATGAGAGTAGGAGAATTAGATCTATAGATTAAAGCAATGTAAAATTGAAGTAAAAACAAATCTAACCAAGGGATCCAAGTGAAATTGAAATTGACAAAGGCAAAATCTAGAGAAAAGTGAGAGTTTCTCTCTCTAAAAACATAAACTCCAAAAACTAGCTAATTATCTCTAATGTGTGAATCCCCCCTCAATCCTTGGTTCTTTGGGTCTTTTCTCTCAAGAATTCAGCTCCAATTGGGCCTGGAGCTCTTCTGAAATTGCCAGCCACGATTTCACTAATGAAGTTATGTGCCGGGCGTCATGTGTACGCGTGGGTCGCGCGTCGATGAGCTTTTCAAGCCATGTGTACGGGTCGATAGGATTTTTCTTCATCCACGTGAATGCGCCAACACTTTGTGCCAATTCCAGCAACATGGATTCACGCATGCGTGCAGGCCACGCGTGCACGTAGGCCATGCGTGCGCGTCGATGTCAAATCTCCAAAGCTCCATTCTTCATGCTCCTTCCACTTGTGCATGCTTCCTTCCTCTCTTCTAGGCCATTCTTGCCTTATAAACTTTGAAATTACTCAACAAACATATCACGGCATCGAATGGTAATAGAAGAGGATTAAAATATAGCATATTTAAGATCAAAGAAGCATGTTTTCAACCATGAAGCAAAATTAGGAAGGAGACATAAAACTATGCATTTTATATGAATAAGTGTAAAAGAATGTTGATAAAACCCCCTAAATTCTATAAAAGATAAACCCTAAAATTGGGATTTATCAAATCTCTCCACGCTTAAACCAAGCATTTCCTCATGCTAAAAGAGATTAAAAGACCAAAGAATCATAGGAGAGTGAGGTTATTGCAATACAATGTACCTATATGAATGCAACTAATGTGAATGCTCCTATCTACTTGGTTAAGAATGAACCAACTTCCAAGAACATATATGAGCACATCGGGCCAAAATGGTGAAATAATTCAAGAACTCTACCAATTCATACATCAAAGTAGAGTGTACATAACTTGCATGAAGAAAGCTTGTGAAAGCTGGGAATAAGGAGTTGAGCATCAAACCTTCACCAGATGTGTATCCGCTCTAGTCACTCAATTGTGTAGGGTTGACCACTCAATTCTTCTCTATTCATGCTTTTCAAGATTTGTTTTATATCTAACAATCAACAATTATCCAATGCATGCATGCATATATCATGAGGTCTTTTCATAGGTTGTAATGGGGCTAGGGTCAAGGTAGGATGCATATGGTCAAGTGAGCTTGGAGATTGAATCTTTGATTAACTTAAGCTTTCCACCTAACCTACGATAACCTATACAATTTCAAGGCTAACCTAACTACCCATTCCTCACTTTTTCACACACTCATGCATTTCTCTTTTCAATTCACATCCTATATGCATTGATATTATTGAACTTTACCTTTGGGCATTTGTCCCCTTTTTATTGCATTTCTTTTCTTTTTTTTCTATATTTTTCTTCTTTTTCTATATTTTTCTTCTTTTTTGTTTTTCTTTTGTTTTTCTCTTTCTTTTTTTGATGTAATTATATACAAAGGTATCAATGCATATGGTTTTAGCATAATTCGTACATGAGTGTGTACCCAATTCCCAAGATCTTCAATGCAAATAACAACATACTCTTACCTCAACCAATGTTCCAAGTTTCCCCACATTTAAATGATACACACATTCACTAGCCTAAGCTAATCAAAGATCCAAATAAAGGACAATTATTATTTTTCGCTTAAAGGCTTGTAATGTGCTAAAACTAAGAACAAAGGGGAATTAAAATAAGCTCAAAATTGGCTAACAATTGTTAATGAAAGGTAGGCTATTAGGGTCGGTGAGATAAACGAAATGATGGCCTCAATCATATAAATGCATGTATACATGGAAATGGATATAAAGAATCAAACAAACCAAAGATTACAATCATAGAGAGAGAATAATCGCACACAAGAAGGAAACTAGTGGTTATATGATGTAACCACGCAATTAGGTTCAAAACTCACTGGCTTGTGTGTTCTTATCTCAAAACCATGTTCCAAAACACATTCTTCAAGCAAGTAAAAAAAAAATTTCCAAATTGGTAGGGTGCCCTAAAAACAATTCCTTGGAAAAGGAGTCATCATCCTAACCAATTAGTCCTAACAAGAATAACTACCATGCAAAAAGTGAACCAAAACAAAAACTAGCCATGCAATTTTTCCTAATCAAGAGAAGAAAATCAAATTATGGGTGTTGAAAGGAAAAGGGTTGTTACCTACGGAAGTCGGTAAATGACCTCCCCACACTTTAGAAGTTTGCACGGTCTTCCGTGCCACTAGTAATGTGCAAAGTGGGATTGGGGTCACCACTTCCACCATCCATCTCTTGAGTGTTCAAGTCGATTTCATCTGAAGTGGATGTGGAAATGTCCGGCTCCTCCATAGGCTGATTAACAAAACCCCAGAAGGTCTTCATGTAAGCAAATCGGTGTTGGTTGTACCGCTCATATCGATCCACCTTTTCAGTGAGCTCAAGAAGCAGTTGGCAGGTTGATTTCTGTGATGCTGAGGAAGTGGTAGGAGTGTCGGAAGGACGAGCCATGTCAAGGCTTGTAGTGTTCGTAGGAGGCTGAAGATATTTTCCACTCGGGACGATGTCGCCCTTTGCCGGAATCATTGCTTTCATGTCCTTAGCCTCGTGAGGGACACCAGCAGCAGCAACCAAATCTAATACCAAGGTAGGAAATGGGAGAATACCCTTGGCATGGACCCGACCCATCGCTTGTCGGATGAGGAGAGGAATATTGACTGGCCTCTCCGTGAGTATGCACCATACAAGAAGGGCTAGGTCCGCCGTGATGGAAGACTCATGAGTGCTTGGAAGCACGTAGTGGGATAAGATTTGTGCCCATGCTCGAGCCTCCATAGTAAGCGTGCGTGCGTCAATGCTCTTAGGCCGGAGCCTGAATCTCCCTTGGGTCCAATGTGATTCCAATTCAGCGATGACCTTAATGATAGAATCCCAATCAAAACCAAATTCATTGCGCTGATTTAGGACCTCTTGGTAACCATCTATCCCATCCGCCACTGGCAAGACCTTAAGTATCCCTTGAATGACTTCTTCTAAAACGGGGACTTGCTTCTGGCGCACAAAAACTGATTCGAGAGAAGGTAAGTGGTAGTTGGAGTAGAACTCCACCATCTAAGAAAGGTTGGCTTCCTACGGTCTTCTCATAAGGAATCCCCATTTTCGCCGCTCAATGCGGGGCAACACAAACTGAACAATGTGCTTTGAAGGGGCGAGGAGGTGTTCAGAATGATAATTTCTTTCAACCATAGCAGGGAACATAAACTCACAATAGCTGTTAGGAAACCTTGTGGTGCCCTTCGCAGGTTTGCCCTTCTCTTGTTCATCAATATGAATGATGCTTTTTGCCCTCTTGGAGAGGGGTTTAACTTGTGGTGCACGGTTCGCCTTGGCGGTTGACCTTTGAGGTGCCCTTTTTGTGGGCGGGTTTCTCGATGCCTTTTCCTTGCCCTTTCTGTTGGCCATCCTGGAAAAGGAAGGAAAAGAGAGAATATTAAACTCAGAGAGAACACTTGGAGAATAACATGCAAGTGAGAACAACGCCATAAAGGAATAGAGTGTCTTGAAGGCATGACTGCTGCAACATGTGAACAAGACAATAATATAATCATGGGACATATCACTAGCATGGGATGCAAGAGTAAGAGAAGCATGCAAGTATAAGGCATGAGAAGAATAAGCTCAAGCATCACTAACAACATAAGATAACATATGCAAGAAGGATAATAAGCACAAGAAGATCACACATCTAGGCTAACTCTAAGAAAATGAAGCATGCAAGGGAATAAGGTGGGGTTAGAGAAAGTGAGATCACAAATCTTGCACTATGTTATAAGGAAGCAAGTCATGGGTAATGAGCATAAGAGTGGTAACTATGAAGTACAATAGGCTCAATGCACATAAAGAAGAGCAAGTGTATGAGAAAGAAGCACTAAGTTAAAAGCATAATATCAAATTGGAATCAAGAACTCATTGGTGCTTTTTCACAAACAGTTGGTGTGCATCACCCAAATAGCAAACAAGCTGGGAAAAATTCAAAATGCAACATCCCACAATGTCATACCAACATCAAAATAATACCACATAATCATAAAGGAGTAAAGAGAAATCAACATAACCCATCAAAGTAAGAAGTAACTCAAAGTTCAACACCCATGGAAAATATAAAAAGAAAGAAAGCAAATAGACAAAAATGAATAAAGCAAAATGCAACTAGGAAGAAATGGAAGAGAATAATTAAAAGTAACTAATAAGAGAAAAATGTAAACAAAAATAAAAGAGGAGGGAAAGGGTAAAAACCTTGAGAAGAGGAACAATGCAAAGTAGAGTGCAAGGGAAAATAGGAGAAGAGGAAGGAGGAAGAGAGAGAGAGAGAGAGAGAGAGAGAGAGAGAGAGAGAGAGAGAGAGAGAGAGAGAGAGTTCAAAACAGGGTGCGTAGCCCATCAGTTACGTCGGGCACGCGACACGTAAGAGTAGTGACGCGTAAGCGTCGCCCACGCATACGCGTGGATGGTAGAAAGAGAGAGGACGCGTACGCGTCAGTGGATGGACGCACACGCGTGGAGTCAATTGTGCGTTGCGCATAAAGGCAGCATAAAACTCGCACAACTCTCGGGTTTTTGTACCAAGAGTTGGCTACAGTACAATCGACGTGTACGCGTCAGGTGACGCATACGCGTGGGTAACAGTTGTGCTCCCCGCACAGTTTACTTACAATATTCGCACAACTCTCGGGTTTTTATACCAGGAGTTGTGGAAGCACAATCGACGCGTACGCGTTGCCCAAGCTTGCGCGTGGGTTGCGCAAAAAAATTAGGGACGTATGCACGTCACCCATGTATACGCATGGATGCGCGAAACAGAGTGGGACATGTACGGGTCAAAAGACGCGCACGCGTGGAAGGGGTTGTGTGTAGGGCACAGTGTTAGCACACTTCTCGTACAACTCTCGGGTTTTTGTACTAAGTGTTGCAGAAGTGCCATCGAAACGCACACGTCATATACGCTTGTGCGTGGATGCAACTTTTTTAGCATGAACATGAAAAAAGGCAATTGCAACATAATCTTGGCATTTATTCAAGCTAAATAAGTCAAAAACACTCAAAAATCCATGCAATACTCAAAATGAAGTGTTTTCTTCAACATTATGAATTCAACCTAACCAAGATCAATGAAAATCCTCATGAATATCTTAACCAAGCTAAACAAAATCAAGCATACTTAGATAAACTCACCAAAACTAACCAATCACAAAATGAAGTAAAGAATCTAAAAACTACATGAAAGAGATACAAAAACGAAGATCTTACCATGGTGGGGTGTCTCCCACCTAACACTTTTCTTTAACGTCCTTAAGTTGGACGGTCATGAGCTCAGATCTCTTCGCCTTCGGGTGCATCCTCCAAAAGGAACACCTCAACCTCCTTGTTAGTTTTCATCTTTTCTCCATGATAGAGCTTCAGATGGTGACCATTAGCTTTGAAGATTGTGGAGCTTGAAGGGTGACTCAAGTGATAAACCCCATATGGCTCAGCCTTCTCCACTCTATACGGTCCTTCCCACCTTGACCTTAACTTTCCTGGCATCAACCTCAATCTAGAGTTGTAGAGGAGGACGAGTTCTCCAGCTCTAAACTCTCTTCTCTTGATATGCTTATCATCCACTGCCTTCATCCTCTCTTTGTAGAGCCTTGAATTCTCATAAGCTTCCAATCGAAGGCACTCCAATTCTACTAGCTGTAAATTTCTTTCGATTTCGGCCCCTCAATCCTGAGTTGCACTCTTTTACTGCCCAATAAGCCTTGTGCTCTACCTCTACCGGGAGATGGCAAGCCTTTCTATAGACTAACCAGAACGGGCTCATACCAATTGGTGTTTTAGAAGCCGTCCGGTAGGCCTACAGCACATCTCCGAGCTTAGAGCTCCAATCCCTCCTATGAGGCTTCACGATTTTCTCCAATATGCACTTGATTTCCCGGTTAGAGACTTCGGCTTGGCCATTTATTTGGGGATGGTAGGCCGTAGCCACCATGTGAATGATGCCATACTTTTTCATCAACCCTGCCATTCTCTTGTTACAAAAATAAGAGCCTTGATCACTCACGATTGCTTGTGGTGATCAAAAGCAAAAAAAGATATTATTCTGAACAAAAGAAAGAACCACATTAGCATCATCCGTACGGGTGGGAATCGCTTTCACCCATTTAGAAATATAATCAACAGCTAGCAAAACATATACGAAGCCATTAGAGTTTGAAAAAGGGCCCATGAAGTCAATGCCCCAAACATCAAAGATTTCATAGAACAACATGATTTGTTGGGGTATTTCATCCCTCTTGGAAATATTTCCAAACCTTCGGCATTGTGGACAAGAGTTACAAAAGAGAGAAGCATCCTTAAAGAGTGTAGGCCACCAAAATCCGCAGTCTAGGATCTTTTTGGCAGTTTTTTGAGGACCAAAATGGCCACCACCCTCATAAGAGTGGCAAGCCTCTAAGATAGACTGAAATTCGGATTGTGGGATACACCTTCTAATTACTTGGTCGGCACTACATCTCCACAAGTATCGGTTATCACATATATAATATTTGGATTTGCTCTTAAGCTTATCCCTTTGATGTTTAGAGAAATCGGGAGGAAAGATGCGAGCAACCAAGTAATTTGCAATAGGTTCATACCAAGGGATCACCTCGGATATTGCTTGCAAGCTTTCAATGGGAAACACATCATTGATAGGAGTGGAATCGCCCTTTGTGTGTTGAAGGCGACTCAAGTGGTCTGCCACTAAATTTTGGGAATCACTCCTATCTTTGATTTCTAGATCAAACTCTTTCAAAAGCAACACCCACCGGATCAACTTTGGTTTTGACTCTTTCTTGGCCAACAAATATTTCAACGGCGCATGGTCCAAATATACTACCACTTTGGATCCAAGTAGATAGGCCCAAAATTTATCCAAGGCAAAGACAATTGCTAACAATTCCTTCTTAGTGGTAGTATAATTGGACTGGGCTCCATCCAAAGTTTTAGAGGCATAAGCAATGACACAAGGATTTTTACCTTTGTGTTGAGCTAGCGCTGCTCCCACCACATAGTTAGATGCGTCACACATGATTTCAAATGGCCTACTCTAGTCAGGCCCTCTCACAATGGGAGCTTGTGTCAAAGATATCTTCAGCTTGTCAAATGCCTCCATGCAATCTTTGCTCAGATCAAATTCAAAATCCTTTTGCAACAACCGGGAGAGAGGTAGTGCAACCTTACTAAAGTCCTTGATGAAACGCCGATAGAAACCTGCGTGACCAAGAAAAGCACGGACTTCCCTCACAGAAGAGGGGTAAGGTAAGCTAGAAATAACATCGACCTTTATCGGTAGAAACCTTTACAGAAATACCATCATTAGAGGGGATATGTCCTAAAACAATGCCTTGTCTCACCATAAAGTGACATTTTTCAAAATTGAGCACAAGGTTTAATTTAGTACATCTCTCTAATACTTTTGCAAGATTGTCCAAGCAAAGGTCAAAGGAGTCTCCATAAACACTAAAATCATCTATGAACACCTCCATGCAATGCTCAAGAAGATTCGTAAATATACTCATCATACACCTTTGGAACGTAGCCGGTGCGTTGCACAAGCCAAAAGGCATTCTCTTGTAGGCATAAGTTCCAAAGGGGCATGTGAAGGTAGTTTTTTTCTTGATCTTACAGAGCAATGTGGATTTGAAAGTAACTGGAATAACCATCTAAGAAACAATAATGAGATTTACCGGACAAACGATCAAGCATTTGATTGATGAATGGGAGTGGGTAGTGGTCCTTCCTAGTGGCCAAGTTTAACCACCTATAATCGATACAAACCCTCCATGAGTTTTGCACCCTTGCAGCTACAAGCTCCCCACTCTCATTCTTGATTGTGGTAACACCAGACTTCTTTGGAACCACTTGCACGGGGCTCACCCATTCACTATCCGAAATTGGATAGATAATGTCGACTTCAAGCAAGCGGGTGACCTCCTTCTTCACAACCTCTAGAATAGTGAGATTCAAACACCTTTAAGGTTGTTGAATAGGCTTGGCTCCTTCTTCGAGAAAAATGCGGTGTTCAAAAATTGAGGGCTTATGTCCACTATGTCCGCCAAGCTCCACCCAATAGCCTTTTTGTTTCTCCTCAAGATATGAAGCAATTTCTCCTCTTGTTGAGAGGTAATTGATGACAAGTCATCTTATGCTAGCTTTTCAAGCATTTTTCACTTGTTTCATTAGGTTTTACGCACTTTCTTGCATTATAAATAAGTAATTTGGAGTGGAATTACGTAGTTTTATTGAATCAATCAACCATCCTTTATTTGACACTAAATCATGAGGTTTAGGCTAAAATTAATTGTTTTTTGAATAATTTATAGACCTTGTGAATTTGGTGATACTTTGATTGGTTGTTTTGATTACTTGTAGGTGAAGAAAAGAAAAAACAAGAAAGCGTGGCCTATGAAGCGTAGCCAAAGGAAACAAAAGCGTGGCGCATCAAAGGAGAAAAGCCATAGTGCTCTCTTAGTGAGCGCAGCGCTCTCTATTTGAGCACAACTTAAATCCAAGAAGCAAAGACAAGGATGCTGCGCTCTCTCACTTAACAGAACGCTATAAGGAACCAAGGAACAAAGGCAAAATAATAGCGCTCGGTTAACTTTGTTAACTTTATCGGGGCTTAGCATAAGAAAATGCAAGGTTAAATGTTTGCTAGTGGAGGCCCCAAGGATCGAACCTTGCACTTGAGGGAGCAAGGAGAAGCGCTACTTGCAAGGAAAATAAGCCAAAAGTAGCCGAATTGCACTCACAAGGATTCGAACCAGGAGCCTCATGCTGGCAAGGAAGGAGTGCTACACTCTTCAAAGGAACATCGCTTCCCAAATGCTTCCACCAAGGTTCAAAGAGAGGCTCCCATCCCAAGTAAAGAGCGCTGCGCTCTCTCCATTCACTGAGCGCTAACAAGGTTGACACGGCCAAGGAGCTTGTCACGCAAGAATTGGCACGCCAAGGTCCATGGATGCTGCACTCTCTTTCTTCACAGAGCGCTATTGAGGCTGACACGGAAGGCTTGGCACGCGCAACAATTTGCCAAGGAAAACAAAGGGAGAGTGTTGCGCTCTCCTTGTCAACCGAGCGCTACCCTGGGAGTGTGCCCATGGTCCAAATTCAATTAAAATTCCATTTAAATTTAATTCTTCACAAAATTTTAAGGCCCACTTCAAATTCTAAAATCCAAAGATAGGAAGTGTATAAATAGAAGTTAGTTTGATTTAGAGAGGACTTCTTTTTACCCTTTTGACACTTTTACTTTTCATTTTTTATTTTTGAGCTCATTTTAGATTTTAGCTTTGGGTTTGGGAATTGGGATTGAGAATTGAATTCTCTTCTTCTTCATTCTTACTTCTACACTCTTCACTCTTTGTTTTGAATCTTGGATTGAGAATTGAAGGAATTCTGTTTCATTCTTGATATGAGATCTCTCTTTGTTTACTTTCTGCATAATTTCATGGAATTGTGATTTGGATCCAAGTTTCCTTTACTGCTTTCATCTCTATTTCTTCTGCATTTATTCTCTATTGGATCAAAGAAGGAATTGAGATCTAGACTTGTTTTCTAGTCTCATTCAACCCCTGAGATCTTCAGGTTCTCTTTTAGATTTTATAATTAAGTTGAATTTACTTCCTGTATTGCTTCTTCAAGCCATTTTCCTTTTATGTTTGAGATCTGCTGCATTTCAATTCATCTTTTACTTCTTTGATTGATTGCTATTTACATTCTCTTGTTTAGTTTTAAATTCCCAGCCCCCAGATCCTTTTACTCTTTCAGCAATTTTACATTTCTTACACTCTAAGATTCTGCCATTTACATTTCTTGCAATCTATGTTTCAGTCATTTACATTACTTTTTCTTTAAGATTCAACTCTTTTACTTCTTCTGCTCTTTAATTTACTGTCAATTCCCCCTCTCCCATTAAATTTCATGCAATTTAGCTTCTGTTGAATACAAATCAATCAAATCAACACTTGTTTTCTTGACTAAATCAACCACCTAACTAAAATTGCTCAATCCTTCAATCCCTATGGGATCGACCTCACTCATGTGAGTTATTATTACTTGATGCGACACGGTACACTTGCTGGTGAGTTTTGTGTTGGATCATTTTCCACACATCAAGTTTTTGGCGCCGTTGCCGGAGATTGACTAGATTGACAATAATTAAGGAAGGTGGTGGTCTAGATTAAGAACTTTTTCTTTGTTTTTCTTTATTTTTAACTAACACACTAACTGTTTGAAGTTTTGCTTAAACTAATCATCACCCCACTCTTGCTCTTGTGTTTCTTGTTATTTTGGTTATATGACAAAAGCAAGGAGGGAGACCCCTACCCTCTGTGAGACTGACGAAAGAACTCTCAGGAGACTAAGAAGAGAAGCCAGAGGAAAGGGAGTCATTGGTGAAGAAGCCTCTGAAGAGGAATATCAAGAAATATAAGGGAATCCTTCTAACTCTAACCCACCAGAAGGAATAGCCAACAACAATCCACCTCAGCGAAGAGTTTTAGCTTCCTACACTTTTGATAATCCAAGGCATTGTGGGAGTAGCATCCTTACCCCAAATGTCAATGCAAACAACTTTGAACTAAAGCCACAGCACATCACATTGGTACAAAATAATTGCTCCTATAGAGGAGGCCCACTTGAAGATCTGAACCAACACTTATCCACTTTTTTGAGGATCTGTGACACTGTCAAAACCAATGGAGTGCATCTTGACATCTATAGACAAAGCTACTCAATGGTTGGAGTCATTTCCAAGAGATAGCATCAACAATTGGGAAGATCTAGTGAATAAGTTCTTAGCCAAGTTCTATCCTCCCCAAAGGATCATTAGACTCAAAACAGAGGTCCAAAGATTCACTCAGATGGATGGAGAGTCATTCTATGAGGCTTGGGAGAGATACAAGACCCTGATTAGGAAGTGCCCCCCTGAAATGTTCAATAAATGGGACATACTTCAGAATTTTTATGAAGGCTTAACTTTGAAGGCTCAAGAAGCACTAGATCACTTAGCAGGAGGCTCCCTACAATTGATGAAGACCGCAGAGGAGGCCCAGAATCTCATTGATATGGTGGCAAACAATCAATAATTCTTTGCCCATCAAAGACACTGCCAACCATCATAAAGGAAAAGAGTGCTAGAATTGGAAGGAGTGGACTCAATCCTAGCTCAAAACAAAATGATGCAGCAGCAAATTCAATAACAATTTGAGCAAATGGCTAAGAAGATTGATAGCCTCTAAGTTTCAGTAGTGAATACAAGCCAACTGATGAGCGGATAATTTATACGCTTTTTGGCATTGTTTTTAGGTAGTTCTTAGTAAGCTTAAGCTACTTTTAGGGATGTTTTCATTAGTTTTTATGTTAAATTCACATTTATGGACTTTACTATGAGTTTGTGTGTTTTTCTGTGATTTCAGGTAATTTCTGGCTGAAATTGAGGGACTTGAGCAAAACTCTGAAAAAGGCTGACAAAACGACTGCTGATGCTGTTGGAATCTGACCTCCCTGCACTCAAAATGGATTTTCTGGAGCTACAGAACTCCAAATGGCGCGCTCTCAACGGCGTTGGAAAGTAGACATCTAGAGCTTTCCAGCAATATATAATAGTTCATACTTTATTTGGGAATTGACGACGTAAAGTGGCGCTCAACGCCAAGTACATGTTGCTGTCTGGAGTTAAACGCCAGAAACACGTCATGATCCGGAGTTGAACGCCTAAAACACGTTATAACTTGGAGTTCAACTCCAAGAGAAGCCTCAGCTCGTGGATAGATCAAGCTCAGCCCAAACATACACCAAGTGGGCCCTGAAAGTGGATTTATGCATCAATTACTTACTCATGTAAACCCTAGGCGCTAGTTTATTATAAATAGAACATTTAACTATTGTATCATCTTTTGACAGTTTAATCTTTTGACTTTGTAGTCTTTGATCATTCGGTCTCTTGATCATTCAGGGGGCTGGCCATTCGGCCATGCTTGAACCTTTCACTTATGTATTTTCAACAGTGGAGGTTCTGCACACCATAGATTAAGGGTGTGGAGATCTGCTGTACCTCAAGTTTTAATACAATAACTATTACTTTCTATTCAATTCTCTTTTATTCTTATTCCAAGATATACGTTGCACAACACTTTGATGAATGTGATGATCCATGACACTCATCATCATTCTCACCTATGAACGTGCGTGACTGACAACCACTTCCGTTCTACTCTAGACCGGGCGCTTATCTCTTAGATTCCCCAACAGAATCTTCGTGGTATAAGCTAGATAGATGGTGGCATTCATGAGGATCCGGAAAGTCTAAACCTTGTGTATGGTATTCCGAGTAGGATTCTGGGATTGAATGACTGTGACGAGCTTCAAACTCCTGAAGGCTGGGCGTGATGACAAACGCAAAAGAATCAAGGGATTCTATTCCAACCTGATTGAGAACTGACAGATGATTAGCCGTGCTGTGACAGAGCATAGGACCATTTTAACTGAGAGGATGGGATGTAGCCATTGACAACGGTGATGCCCTATATACAGCTTGCCATGGAAAGGAGTAAGAAGGATTGGATGAATGTAATAAGAAAGTAGAGATTCAAGAGGAGCACAGCATCTCCATACACTTGCTGGTTAGTTGAACGGAGTTGTGTCCACACATAAGTGCCATAATAATGATTCCATACAACAACAAAAAATACTACATTGATGTGATCACAATTTCGTCCACCAAG
Source organism: Arachis duranensis (assembly GCF_000817695.3). Taxonomy (NCBI): domain Eukaryota; kingdom Viridiplantae; phylum Streptophyta; class Magnoliopsida; order Fabales; family Fabaceae; genus Arachis; species Arachis duranensis. Next base: position 38,371,148 of record NC_029773.3, on the reverse strand, counting down.
TTTTTGGTGCCGTTGCCGGGGATTGTTCGAGTATGGACAACTGACGGTTCATCTTGTTGCTCAAATTAGGTAATTTTCTTTTCAAAATTTTTCAAAAATGTTTTTCAAAATTTTCTTTTCTTTTTTCGTTTTTCCAAAAATATTTTCGAAAAAAAAAATTAATAAAAATCCAAAAAAATCATAAAATCATAAAAACCAAAAAATATTTTGTGTTCTTGTTTGAGTCTTGAGTCAAATTTTAAGTTTGGTGTCAATTGCATGCTTTAAAATTTTTTCTTGCATTTTTCGAAAAAAATTTCATGCATTCATAGTGTTCTTCATGATCTTCAAGTTGTTCTTGACAAATCCTCTTGTTTGATCTTGATGATTTCTTGTTTTGTGTTGTTTGTTGTTTTTCATGTGCATTTTTCGTTTGTTAGAGTCCATGCATTAAAGATTTCTAAGTTTGGTGTCTTGCATGTTTTCTTTGCATTAAAAATTTTTCAAAAATATGTTCTTGATGTTCATCATGATCTGCAGAGTGTTCTTGGTGTTCATCTTGACATTCATAGTGTTCTTGCATGCATCATGTGTTTTGATCCAAAATTTTTAAGTTTTGGGTCATAATTGTGTTTTTTCTCTCATAATTAAATTTCAAAAATCAAAAAAATATCTTTTCCTTATTTTTCTCATAATTTTCGAAAATTTGAGTTGACTTAATCAAAAATTTTCAAAATTAGTTGTTTCTTACAAGTCAAGTCAAAATTTTCAATTTTAAAAATCTTATCTTTCCAAAATCCTTTTCAAAAATTATATCCTTTTCATTTTTTCTATTTTTTCGAAAATTTCAAAAATCTTTTTCAAAATGTTTTCAAAATCTTTTTCTTATCTTTATATCATATTTTCAAAATTACACTAACAATTAATGTGATTGATTCAAAAATTTGAAGTTTGTTACTCTCTTGTTAAGAAAGGTTCAATCTTTAAGTTCTAGAATCTCATCTTGAAGTTTCTTGTTAGTGAAGTAAGTAATTTTAAAATATTTAAAAATTAAATCTTTTTCAAAATATCCTTTTTTTTTTAAATCTTATCTTTTTATCTTATCTTTTTATCTTATCTTTTTTTAAAATTATATCTTTTTCAAAAATTTGATTTTAAAATATCTTATCTAACTTCTTATCTTTTTATCTTTTCAAATTTGATTTTAATATCTTTTTCAACTAACTCTTTGACTTTTTGTTTGTTTCTTATCTTTTTAAAAACAACCTAACTACTTTTCCCTCTCTAATTTTCGAAAATATCTCATCTCTTTTTCAAAAATTCTTTTTGTTTTAAATTTTAATTTTAATCTTATCTTATCTCTAATTTTCGAAAATTACTAACCCTTTTTTTTTAAATTATTTTCGAATTTTCTATCTCTTCTCTCTTATTCTATTTAATTATTTAATTACTAACACTTCTCTTCACCTCTCTTCACCTAAATATCCGAACCCACTATTCTTCATTCTTCTCCCCTTTCTTTTTCTACTAACATAAAGGAATCTCTATACTGTGACATAGAGGATTCCTCTTCTTTTCTTATTTTTTTCTCTTTCATATGAGCAGGAACAAGGAAAAAGGCACTCTT
>NC_029773.3:38369294-38369517 GCF_000817695.3 Arachis duranensis | reverse complement strand
GCACTCTTGTTGAAATTGATCCAGAACCTGAAAGGACTCTGAAGAGAAAATTAAGAGAAGCTAAGTTACAACAATCTAAAGGTAACCTTTCAGAAACATTAGAATAAGAGAAGGAGATGGCAGCCGAAAATAATAATAATGCAAGGAGAATGCTTGGTGACTTCACAAAGCCAACATCCAAATTTGATGGAAGAAGCATCTCCATTCCTGCCATTGGAGCCAA
>NC_029773.3:38365786-38367489 GCF_000817695.3 Arachis duranensis | reverse complement strand
AAGAGCTTCTCTCAGTTCAGAGTCAAGAAGAGCCCCCACAGTCAAACTCTAAGTTTGGTGTTGTGAGGCCACAACCAAACTCTAAGTTTGGTGTTAAGATCCCATATCCAAACTCTAAGTTTGGTGTTGGGACTATACAACATTGACCTGATCACCTTGTGGCTCCATGAGAGCCACTGTCCAGCTATTGACATTAAAGAAGCGCTTGTTGGGAGGCAACCCAATTTTATCTAATTTTTATTTTATATTACTTTATTTTTATTTTGTGTTTTATTAGGTACATGATCATGAGGAGTCACAAAAAAAAATATAAAAATTAAAAACAGAATCAAAAAACAGCAGAAGAAAAATCACACCCTGGAGGAAGCACAGGCTGGCGTTCAACGCCAGTAAGGAGCATTTGGCTGGCGTTCAACGCCAGAATAGAGCATCAACCTGGCGCTGAACGCCAGAAACAAGCAACATTCTGGCGCTGAATGCCAGGAATATGCCTAGAGAAGAAAAGCTGGCGCTGAACGCCAGTAACAAGCATGAAACTGGCGTTCAACGCCAGAAACATGCTTTACACGGGCGTTGAATGCCCAGAATATGCACCACACGGCGTTTAAACGCCAGAATGGTGTGGAAAGGCAATTTACATGCCTATTTGGTGCAGGGATGGAATTCCTTGACACCTCAGGATCTGTGGACCCCACAGGATCACCTCAGGATCTATGGACCCCACAGGATCCCCACCTAACATATTCCCACCATACCTCCTAATCCTATTTTACTCTTCCCCATGTCACACTTCCCAAAACCCTTCACCAATCACCCCAATTCCTCTTCCCAATCACCCCCTTCACCACTCACATCCATCCACTCTTCCCCATAAACCCCACTTACCTTCAAAAATTCAAAAACATTTTCCCACCCATTCCCACCCTATATGGCCGAAACTTCACTCTCCCCTCTTCCTATATATACCCTTTCCATTCTACTTCATTTTCACACAACACAACCCCCACTTCTTTACCTTGGTCGAACCTCCATCTCTCCCTCTCTACCATATTCTCTTCTTCTTCTTCTTCTCTTCTTTCTTCTCTTGCTCGAGGACGAGCAATATTCTAAGTTTGGTGTGGTCAAAGCACAATCTTTTTTGTTTTCCACTACCACTAATGGCACCTAAGGCCGGAGAATCCTCTAGAAAAGGAAAAGGGAAGACAAAAGCTTCCACCTCCGAGTCATGGGAGATGGAAAGATTCATCTCCAAGAGCCATCAAGACCACTTCTATGATGTTGTGTCAAAGAAGAAGGTGATCCCTGAGGTCCCTTTCAAGCTCAAGAAAAATGAGTATCCGGAGATCCGACATGAGATCCGAAGAAGAGGTTGGGAAGTCCTAACCAACCCCATGCAACAAGTCAGAATCTTAATGGTTCAAGAGTTCTATGCCAATGCATGGATCACTAGGAACCATGATCAAAGTATGAACCCGAATCCAAAGAATTATCTCACAATGGTTCGGGGGAAATACTTAGATTTTAGTCCGGAAAATAAGAGGTTGGCGTTTCACTTGCCCATGATGCAAGGAGATGAACACCCCTACACTAGAAGGGTCAACTTTAATCAAAGGTTGGACCAAGTCCTAATAGACATATGTGTGGAAGGAGCTCAATGAAAAAGAGACTCCAAAGGCAAGCCAGTTCAACTAAGAAGACTGGAC
>NC_029773.3:38364563-38365167 GCF_000817695.3 Arachis duranensis | reverse complement strand
TGAATTTAATTTAATTATATTGATGTGGTGGCAATAATTGTTGTTTTCTGAATGAATGATTGAACAGTGCATATTTTTGATCTTGTTGTTTATGAATGTTAAAATTGTTGGCTCTTGAAAGAATGATGAACAAAGAGAAATGTTATTGATAATCTGAAAAATCATAAAATTGATTCTTGAAGCAAGAAAAAGCAGTGAAAAGCAAAAGCTTGTGCGAAAAAAAGTGGCAAAAAAAATAGAAAGAAAAAGAAAAAAGCAAGCAGAAAAAGCCAATAGCCCTTAAAACCAAAAGGCAAGGGTAAAAAGGATCCAAGGCTTTGAGCATCAATGGATAGGAGGGCCTAAGGAAATAAAATCCAGGTCTAAGCGGTTAAATCAAGCTGTCCCTAACCATGTGCTTGTGTCATGAAGGTCCAAGTGAAAAGCTTGAGACTGAGTGGTTAAAGCGTGATCCAAAGCAAGAGTGTGCTTAAGAGCTCTGGACACCTCTAATTGGGGACTCTAGCAAAGCTGAGTCACAATCTGAAAAGGTTCACCCAGTTATGTGTCTGTGGCATTTGTGTATCCGGTGGTAATACTGGAAAACAAAATGCTTAGGGCCACG
>NC_029773.3:38342256-38363253 GCF_000817695.3 Arachis duranensis | reverse complement strand
TCCCAACAGAATCTTCGTGGAATAAGCTAGATAGATGGCGGCATTCATGAGGATCCGGAAAGTCTAAACCTTGTCTATGGTATTCCGAGTAGGATTCTGGGATTGAATGACTGTGACGAGCTTCAAACTCCTGAAGGCTGGGCGTGATGACAAACGCAAAAGAATCAAGGGATTCTATTCCAACCTGATTGAGAACCGACCGATGATTAGCCGTGCTGTGACAGAGCATAGGACCATTTTAACTGAGAGGATGAGATGTAGCCATTGACAACGGTGATGCCCTACATACAGCTTGCCATGGAAAGGAGTAAGAAGGATTGGATGTAAACCAATTTAATCTGCCTAACTGAGATTTACAAGGTGACCATAGCTTGCTTCATACCAACAATCTCTGTGGGATCGACCCTTACTCACGTAAGGTATTACTTGGATGACCCAGTACACTTGCTGGTTAAGTTGAACGGAGTTATGATCGCACCAGGGATTATTAAGATCCCAATTTATCACACCATGATCTCTTTGGGGTATTTTTGATTTTATACAAATACAAAGAGACTAACTTTGAGGATCACAATTTCGTCCACCACCAACCATCAACCACATGGGGGCAGAATGAAGAAAGCCAAGAAGATCAGCAGTAGGAACAAATTCAATATGTGCACAACCAAGGTTTAGAATCAAGTGAAGTTTATGGTGACACTTACAATCCATCTTGGAAGAACCACCCCAACCTTAGATGGGGAGATAACCACAATCAAAATCAGCAGCCATGGCAAAGAAATTCAAACCAAAACAACTCAAGAAACAACCAGCAAAACACTAACCATAATCCATATAGAAAACCCCAAAATAATTACCCGAATTCTAACTATTATCCATCCAATAACCAAACCACCAACCACAACAATTATCATCCACCTTCAACAGCTCACAACCAACCACAAATCCCACAAGACTCTTAGAGAATCTCTAACTTGGAGATATTGATGGAAAAATGATGAAACAATAAGAACTTACAAACAAGAACAATGAAGCTTCCATAAGAAACATAGAAAGGCAGATTGGACAGCTTTCCAAGAAAGTTGTAATTGAAAGGCCATTAAGCTCACTCCCAAGTGATACCATTCCAAATCCTAAAGAAGAGTGCAAAGCTATACAGCTAAGGAGTGGAAAAACCTTGGTAAATGACAAGGAGGCAACCAAGAAGCCTATGGAAAGCAACAAAAAGCCAACAGAGAAAGAGGAAGCCAGCAACAAAGAAGTGACAACAAGCAAGCAAACGCCAGAGAAGCTCAAAGAGAAGGATGACCAGCCACAAGATTTAAGGAAAGGGAAGCAAATAATAGAAGAATCATCTCAAGGACGGAAGCAAGTGAAGAAGACTTTCATGCCTCCCTTGCCATATCCTCAAATGTTCAACAAGGAAACCAAGGATCAGCACTTCCCCAAATTCCTTGAAGTCTTCAAGAAATTGGAGATTAATACTCCGCTGGCTGAGGCATTAGAGAAAATACTTCTCTACGCAAAGTTCTTGAAAGGGCTTATCAATAAAAAGAGAAGTTGGCATAAAAAGGAAACTATATTGCTCACTGAAGAATGTAGTGCATTAATCCAGAAAGGGCTTCCTCCAAAACTTGAGGACCCTGGAAGCTTTTTCCTACCTTGTACCATTGGCAACATAAGCATCAATAAAGCAACGTGTGATTTAGGAGCTAGCATCAATCCAATGCCCTCTTCTCTAATGAAAAGGCTATACATAGAAGAGCTAAAGCCCATACAGATGTCACTAGAGCTAGTGGATAAGTCTGTGGTGTTTCCTAAAGGTGTGATTAAAAACCCTGTTGGTTAGAGTGGATAAGTTTATATTCCCTGCAGACTTTGTGATTCTGGACCTAGATGAGGAAATAGGTAATTCCATCATACTAGGAAGACCATTCTTAGCTACAACAAGGGCTATTATAGATGTAGAACAAGGGGAATTGACCCTAAGAGTGCATGATGAAAGCATTACTCTAAATGTCTTTCCAAAAATATAGCACTCTGATGAAAAAAAAGACTGTATAGAGATCAACAAAGAAGACTTGCAGTGGAAGGAAGAAACCAACAAGACATTCATTAATTCCCTTCTAAAGCAAGAAATAAGCAACAAAGCAGGACAGAAAGAGAATGAAATTGTGCAGAGTGATGAAGGAAAACAAGAAGAAAATGAAATGCAGCCCACTGTCAAAGGAGAAGGATCACCAAAAAATAGGAAAAAAAGTAGGAAAAAAACCCAAAAGGGTGGAAGAACAAAAAGATCCCAACTGAGGGATTTTCAAAGGGAGACAAAGTATAGTTGATCTACCGACAGATGGGGACAAACCAACAAGCTGATGACTACTACACTGTCAGCAGGATACTCTTACTAGAGCATGCAAAGATTGAGCATCGAGGCACTGGAAGGAAGCTCACTGTGAGGGGAGACATGCTGAGACACTATAGTCATTAACCACCCTAATAGAGGCCCAATGTCAAGCTAGTGACAATAAAAGAGCGCTACATGGGAGGCAACCCATGCTTTAAAATTTTTACTTTCATTTTAAATTCCAATAATCAATGATCCTTCTAACATAAATTTGAGTTCTCATGAATATATTTGATACTTGCATACATGATCTTTAAGCATATGCTATATTTCTAAGTTTGGTGTGCCTGAAGGCACTCCAAAATAGCATTTCTAGCTTTCTTAGACTATATGCTCATTCATTCTGATTGAGAATACAGCCAAACATTAAGTTTGGTGTCTGCATATACATTGAATTCTAAAAAAAAACATTTATGTTCATGGGATCAAATTTATGAGTAGGTGGATCATACATTGTTTCATTTTGGTAGTTTATGGTAGAAAATAAAATGTTCCTTACGATGAATGTACCAATAGTAATGGATTATTTGTATTTTACCTTAATTCCTTAGCAAGAGACAAGTTTGGTGTCCACCAAATTTTGGTTCACTATCTAAGGAGCACAATTGGTTATTTATGAATAAGGAACATGTTGAATTGTGTAAATTTTATTCACCACACCACTGTGCCACTTTTAATTCTTAAGGCTTAATATTGCTTTGATTTAATTGAATAGGAAAAAGAAGATTGAGAAGAGGACAAAAGGAGAACGAAGACATGGCTATGACAAGCCAAGGGAGGAGGGTCACATGTGCTTAGAGAAGCATGCTCCCTTGGAAAACAAAATCTTCATGTTTCACACCCTTGGATACCGAACCTCATGCATCCAATGGGGAAGGAATCCTTGTCAACCTTCAACTATGCATGCAAGCTGTTCATCTCATGAGCTTCCTATAATATTTTGCTCAATCTTCACCCTTCATAGGCTTAACCGAATTGCTTTCTTCAAGTGTGTTTTTGTTCAAAGCCTTGATGCCTTGTCTATAAATAGTTTGAGACACTTAATGAGATACACATTCATACAAGCTTTCTTCACATTTATAAGGCTTTGTTTCACCTTTCACTATTCCAAGAACATGTTCAGCGCCCCTCTTCCCCAAACAGCACATCATTTTCCCTTCCTTTCACAACAAAAACCGAACCTCACCTAAACCAAAGTTCACCCTTGCTTCTTCCCTCTTTCTAAACTCATGGCCCCATCAAGTTCTAGTAGAAGAAAGGGGAAGGAACCAATGGAGGCCGAAATCCCAACCTATGATACAAAGAAATTTAAATCTCAGTTTTATGAATCAAGATATCATAGGCTCATGAAATCAAAGCATGTCATTCCTGAGATGGGCTTCAGACTGAGGGAGGGGGAGTATCCCATCATGAGGCAAATTACTAAGGAAAGGAGGTGGGAACTTCTATGTGATCCCCTCACTGACATCAGTGCAGTTATGATAAGGGAATTCTACGCGAATGCTGTGAAAGGGAGTGATGATAGCCACCCGTATAAGAGTTATGTCAGAGGTGTTGATGTGGATTTTAGTCCATCATCAGTTATGAAGGTCCTACAGTTGAGGAGAATAACCTATGGAGAGCTTAGCTTTAAGGATAGAATGCAAGTAGAGAATGACCCTGATGAGATATTACAGGGGATATGTTTGGAAGACACAGACTGGAAAAGAGACTCAAAGGGAACCCCAAGCCACTTGAAAAGACTAGATCTCACTCCTAAGGCCAAGGAGTGGTATGAGATAGCAAGGAGATCTATACTCCTTACTAGAAATACCTCAGCGGTCACAGTCAAGTGAGCACTCTTGACATACTGCATCCTACATGGAGGAGAAATCAACCTTTCACAACTCATAGCTGACAGTATTCAGGAGTTGGCTGAAAACACAAGCAAATCGGGTAGGCTTGGTCATCCAAGCACCATTCTAAGGCTATGCAACAGGGCTAGGGTGCTCTTTGAAGATGAAGATACAGAGAAAGTAAAAGGAGGAAAGGGAATCACAAAGAGAAGCATGGAAGGTATTACTGAAGATGATGATCAAGAGGAAAGAAGAATTAAAAGTAGAATAAGAAGACCACAAGTGGAGGGAGAGCAGGCTCCTGATGCACTGAATTTGAGTCAAATGCAGAGAACAATTGAGGAAATGTCTCAACAACTCATGAAAGCACAGGAGCAACAGCAAGAACAGTACCTGAGGCAACAGGAGCAATATCTGAAGGATAGAGAGGAAAGAGAGAACTGGCAGCGCCAAATGATGGAACAACAAGAGAAATGGCAGCAACAAATGATGGCTCAACAACAAGAATTTCAAACAAAGATTCTTGATGGGCAAAAGGAACAATCAGCAGATTTTTAAGAATCATATGATAGATTGTCTCTACGGCAAGCCAAATATGGGGAGTATACTCAAAATCTGCACCAATGGAAAAATATATATCATACCATTGGGGAGAACAGGAAACTGGACATAATGGAGTACGATAAGCAAGGTCAAGCAAAGTTAGACTATATAGTCCATAACATGCCTACATTGAACTAGGAAATCAAGCCATTTGCCCAATGCCCAGAATTCATGGAGTAGCAGAGTGAGCAAGTCAGGAGAAATATAGCACACATGCAGCATGGTTTGGAGCAAGCTGGACTCTCATGCCAAGTAGACCAAATTTGGGATCAGAGGTGCCCTGCTGAAGAACCCTAAGAAAGAAAGAAGAAGAAGAAGAAGAAGGGAGAATCCAGCAGAATGGAAATGCCTGATAACTAGAGGTGGTGAAGTTCTTTTCATGGTTTTTAATTAAATAAGGAAGATGCATATCTGAAACATGATATGCCTCCAATTCTTTCAAGTTTTACACTTCCATGCTTTAATAAAATTCTTGTTAGGCTCTGCATAATGCTTGTTGTCATTCACTTGCTTGAATTATGTTTTGTTTTCCCTTCTGCATAAATAAAAGAAAAAATGTTTGAAATAGAAGTGAGTGTCCAATGTTGCAGAAGTTTGAATGAAAGTTAGTGGTGGTATTTGCTTGATTTAATGGGTAGCTCATAAAATAAATGCTGCATAATAACATGTTCCTTGAAGTATGAACTAGCTTGCTGCAATAAAGTCTTTTATTAATGAAATTCCCTTGAGAATGAATCTAAACAAAAAGAAAAGAAAGAGAAAAGCCAAGAATTGGCAAAGAAACAAATAAGAAGGCTAGACACCAATAGCTTGGACCCTAGGACATATGCCTGTGGTGTTTTTGTACTAGGATATGCTTGGACAAGTAGGTTCTAAGGAGTATTTTGAAACCTGGCCACTTAGATCAACTGATTTGGGATTGCCAACCAAAAGTTCACTATCAAGAGAAACCTAGCTACAAAACATTTAGTGATCCAAAGAGATGCTGGGCATCAATGTTCCTAGGAAGAAAATGTGAGCCATGTGTCTGTAGTGAAGAAATGTTGAGCAAAATTGAGCCAAAAGGTTGCTGCTACATTTGCCACCAAGCCTTCATGAAGCAATAAATTTTCTAAGCAAAATAAAGAAGGAAAAGCTAGCAAGGGATCAAGCAAAATTAAGACAGTATAGCAACAAGTCTAATGAACCTTTGAAGAAACATTTCTTATCTATCAGCAAAAGAATAAATGAGCTACCATTGATCTGCATAAAATCCCGTGAACCAAGATCAATTATCTGCTAAATAAGGACATGTATTCTTCTCTGTTTCATTTCATTTTCTCTTATGATTAGTGCTTGCTTGGGAACAAGCAAGGTTTCAGTTTGGTGTTGTGATGACAAGTCACCTTATGCTAGCTTTTCAAGCATTTTTCACTTGTTTCATTAGGTTTTATGCACTTTCTTGCATTATAAATAAGTAATTTGGAGTAGAATTGCATGGTTTTGTTGAATCAATCAACCATCCTTTATTTGACACTAAATCATGAGGTTTAGGCTAAAATTAATTTGTTTTTGAATATATTATAAACCTTGTGAATTTGATGATACTTTGATTGGTTGTTTTGATTACTTGTAGGTGAAGAAAAGTAAAAAAAACAAGAAAGCGTGGCCTATGAAGCGTAGCCAAAGGAAACAAAAGCGTGGCGCATCAAAGGAGAAAAGCCATAGCGCTCTCTTAGTGAGCACAATGCTCTCTATTTGAGCACTACTCAAATCCAAGAAGCAAAGGCAAGGATGCTGCGCTCTCTCACTTAACCGAGCGCTACAAGGAACCAAGAAAACAAGGCAAAATCAATAGCGCTCGGTTAACTTTGTTAACTTTATCGGGGCTTAGCTTAAGAAAATGCAAGGGTAAATGTTTTCTAGGGGAGGCCCCAAGGATCGAACCTTGCACTCGAGGGAGTAAGGAGAAGCGCTACTTGCAAGGAAAATAAGCCAAAAGTGGCCGAATTGAACTCATAAGGATTCGAACCAGGAGCCTCATGCTGGCAAGGAAGGAGTGCTACACTCTTCAAAGGAAAATTGCTTCCCAAATACTTCCACCAAGGTTCGAAGAGAGGCTCCCATCCCAAGAAAAGAGCGCTGTGCTCTCTCCATTCACTGAGCGCTAGCAAGGTTGACACGGCCAAGGAGCTTGTCACGCAAGAATTGGCACACCAAGGCCCATGCATGCTGCGCTCTCTTTCTTCACCGAGCGCTATTAAGGCTGACACGGAAGGCTTGGCACACACAACAATTTGCCAAGAAAAACAAAGGGAGAGTGCTGCGCTCTCCTTGTCAACCGAGCGCTACCCTGGGAGTGTGCCCATGGTCCAAATTCAATTAAAACTCCATTTAAATTAAATTCTTCACCAAATTTAAAGGCCCACTCCAAATTATAAAATCCAAAGATAGGAAGTGTATAAATAGAAGTTAGTTTGATTTAGAGAGGACTTTTTTTTACCCTTTTGACACTTTTTCTTTTCATTTTTCATTTTTGAGCTCATTTTAGATTTTAGCTTTGGGTTTGGGAATTGGGATTGAGAATTGAATTCTCTTCTTCTTAGTTCTTACTTCTACACTCTTCACTCTTTGTTTTGAATCTTGGATTGAGAATTGAAAGAATTCTATTTCATTCTTGATCTGAGATCTCTCTTTGTTTACTTTCTGCATAATTTCAAGGAACTGTGATTTGGATCCAAGTTTCCTTTACTGCTTTCATCTCTATTTCTTCTGCAATTATTCTCTATTGGATCAAGGAAGGAATTGAGATCTAGACTTGTTTTCTAGTCTCATTCAACCCCTGAGATCTTCAACTTCTCTTTTAGATTTTATAATTGAGTTGAATTTACTTCCTATATTGCTTCTTTAAGCCATCTTCCTTTTATGTTTGAGATCTGCTGCATTTCAATTCATCTTTTACTTCTTTGATTGATTGCTATTTACATTCTCTTGTTTAATTTTAAATTCCCAGCCCCCAGATCCTTTTACTCTTTCAGCAATTTTACATTTCTTGCACTCTAAGATTCTGCCATTTACATTTCTTGCAATCTAAGTTTCAGTCATTTACATTATTTGTTCTTTAAGATTCAGCTCTTTTACTTCTTCTGCTCTTTAATTTACTATCAATTCCCTCTCTCCCTTTAAATTTCATGTAATTTAGCTTCTGTTGAATACAAATCACTCAAATTAACACTTGTTTGCTTGACTAAATCAACCACCTAACTAAAATTGCTCAATCCTTCAATCCCTGTGGGATCGACCTCACTCATGTGAGTTATTATTACTTGATGCAACTCGGTACACTTGCCGGTGAGTTTTGTGTTGGATCGTTTTCCACACATCAGTAATCTCCTTTGCAATAATCACCAGGAGCTTTTGATTTTCTTCAAGATAGGCATATTTTAGGTGGGGTGGAAGTGGTTTCAAATCTACACTTTGTTCATGACTTGACACTTGATCATCCGGTAACATTGGAGGTGGCAAGGTGTCCTCTTCACATTGATGGGAGTTTCCCACACTTGGACCATGAATTATACTCTTCTTATCAAAGCCATTATGGTGGACTTCGGCCACAACATTATCAATCAAATCACACCAGAAAATAGAGTGATCCTCTGGTTGATGCCTCATGGCTTCATCAAGACTAAAGCTCACAGCTCTTCCATCAATCTCAAAAGAATAAGTACCCGAAAAAGCATCGAATTTAAATCGGGAGGTCTTCAAAAATGGCTTCCCAAGCAAGATAGATGATGTCCTTTCAGTGTCACTAGGGGGCATCTCAAGAATATGGAAATTAATCGAGAAGACCAACCCCTTTATACCCATTCGAACATCTTTCGCAATACCAACCATAGATATTATGCTCTTATCCGCCAAAACAAATCGGGCCGTCGACCGTTTCAATGGTGGGAACTTCAATGTATCATAAACAGATAGAGGCATAATGCTAACACAAGCACCTAGATCACACATGCAATCAACAAATTGTACACCATCTATAGTGCAAGTGACTAGACAAGGACTGAGATCACCATATTTCTCCGGTATAGCACCCATCAAAGCAGAAATTGAGCTCCCCAATGGAATAGTTTCTAAATCATGAATTCTTTCCTTGTTTATGCACAAATCCTTTAGAAACTTTGCATATTTAGGGACTTGGCAAATGGAATAAAAAAGGGGAATAGTTACTTCAACCTTTTTTAATATCTCCACCATCTTGGGATCTAGCTCCACTTGCTTCTTGGTCTTCCTTGCTAATGTAGGAAATAGAATTGGAGTAGCTTCTTCCAAGACATTTCCTTCCTTAGAAACTCCATCCCTTGGTTGAGCGAATTCTTCTTCAACTACCTCTTGTACCTCATCCTCCTCTTCGACTTTTTCTACCCCAACCACATCCTCATCTTGAGTGACTTCCTTTGGGCTTGACTCCTCGAGACTCCTCTCTTGCAATTTAGTTCCAGACCTCAAGGTGATAGCATTGATGCCACCCCTTGGGGTTGGATAAAGGTTGAGAGGGTAGTGCACTAGAGCATGAAGGTTGAATAGCGGAGGTAGAGGGTGGTTCCATATGGGATAAAAGAGTTTGGATGGTCGAGGTAAGACCGGTGAGACTAGAGGCAAGTGTGGTTTGAAGCTCTTTTTGTCTTTGAAGAATAGAACGGGGTGTCTCATCTTGGTTGGAAAAAGAAGAAGGATAGGTGATTTGGGGGACTTGTGGTTAGTTGATTTGAGGTTCTTGCCTTTAGTGAGGTGGTTGGTAGGTTTTTCCTTGGTTTTGTTGTTGGTATGGAGGGTTTTGTTGGTACCGATTTTGTTGGTGGTTATTATTCCACCTGTGGTTATTATTCTGAAGGTTGGCGTGCCACGCCCATGATCTTGTGTTGTTCCAGTAAGTGGCGTGCTATGCCTTGACCTTCAAGTGGCACGCCAAAGTGAGTTTTTGGGACTGGCGTGCCACGCCTTCGACACTAAGTGGCACGCCCCGCTCTTGCTTGTGATGTCTGGCGTGCCACGCTTGGTTGCTCAAGTGGCATGCCAAAGTGAGGTTGAGAGGTTGGCGTGCCACGCCTTCAACTTCAAGTGGCACGACCAGTCTTCTCTTGCCTTCAACCCCTTCTCTGGATCATTGTACCAGCGTGCCACGCCATGTTGCTCAAGTGGCACGCCCATCTATTTGTTCATTCTTCAAGCTTGACGTGCCATGCCTGGATCTTCAAGTGGCATGCCAAAGTGACTCTCTAGCTCCTGGCGTGCCACGCCTTCGACTTCAAGTGTCACGCCCATAGTGGTTGATAGATCCGGCGTGCCACGCCCAGCCTGGCGTGCCACGCCCAGCCTGGCGTGCCACGCCCTTTTTGTGTTCCTCCTTTTTGCTCTCTGGGATTTATTACTAGCGTGCCACGCCCAGTACTTAGCGTGCCACGCCCACATGCATGTTTGGATCTCCCTTCTGAAATTTAGTACTGGCATGCCACACCAATGCATTTTTGTGGTGTTTGCTCTCAAGTGACACGCCAATTTCACACGCCCAGCTTCTTGCTTGTCTTCTACCCATTTTTGATATTTTTTTCACCTGCAATTTAGCACAACTCATCTTCAAAGTATTTTACCATAATATTCATCAAATAATGCATGAATTGTACTGATCAAATGAAATTTGTGCTCTTTTATGGTCTTTTTATGCAAGAAAGAAAGGTAGATGATGCAAGTCATCACAACACCAAACTTAAGTTTTGCTTGTCCCAAGCAAATCAATGTGAGTAAACTTTTATATATTAAGGCCTTGGCTTCAAAAGATTTCAATATAACTAAGAGTGAAACTAAGTGACTAACACATGTATGAATATTTTGATTGCGATGGAAAGCTCTTGGATCTTTGAGGGCTCACTCAGGTATAGGCCTTAGGGGTCTTTTCTATTGATTGTCACTTTGAAGTAGTAAATGTTGTTTTGCTTTCTTGACCACGACTCTAAGTGTTTTGTCTCAAGACAACCCTTTAATTAGGCTTTCAATTAGCACTCGTAAACCAGTTGGTTTTAGGGTACTAGGTGTTGAGACACCCCTAAGAATTTACTTGCCCAGGTCTCTTCTTGACACATCTTCACCACAAACATCTACTAGGATTATTATTTCTTTTTGAGCCTCTTTTTTTCATGTTTTTTTTTCTTTTCTATCCTAGTAGTTGATGCTCAGAGCCTTGGGTCTTTATTGCTTACTACCTCTTGGTTCTATGGATATTCAAGGAGCATCCCTTAGCCTTCCCTTTGTTATACCTTCTAGGATTAGTTCTCTCCATGACTCATTTTCTTTCTGGTTCATCCAAGGTTCTACACTTAGCCTTTTGTTTCTTAGTTTGTTTGATGATCCATCTTGGCCTTGGTCTCTCTTATTGTTTTTGTACAACTCACAGTGACTCTTATAGAGATAAATTCTACTTTTATTTAATTGAAGTGAAGACGTGAAATACATTGTGTTTTCTTTCTTGAAAAAAAAAACTCATAAAGACTTCAAACAGAAATTAAAAACTAAGCATAAAACATAAACTATCCTAGCATGATTATTCAAAAAGCAAATAAAGCAAAACATAAACAGAATGCAGAATTTGGAAAGTGTCAACCATGGGACTCAACAACCTTGAGCAGCTTCATCTTTAGTTCATTGGCCCCTTTCCCTTGTCCTTCTTCTTAGGAGGGGATGAGCCACCTTCATCTGGCTTGGAGAAACCTTCTTGAGCCTTGGCATCCTTTGGCTAACAAAATCCTTATGTTTGGCTAAGATTACCTCTTGTCTTGCACTTAGCTCTTCCATCCCTTGCATGAAAGTTGGATATCCTGGGTTTAGAGCGGCAACAGAAGTACACAAGTGATTCAGCTTTGCTTGTGTGTTGATGTCAAACTGCCTTCTGGACAATGTCCTGGCATCATAGAGATGCCGGAATTCGGCCAGGTTCCTCTGCTGCCACTTGCCTTGCTCTCCTATTTTATCCAGTGCACTCCACACTTCTCCCCAATCAAATTGTTCTTGCTGCTCCTTTCTCAAATGCTCCCAATTCTCTTGGAGTTGTTGAACATTTTGGTTTACTTGGCTCCATTGTTGTGATGAGCCTCCTTGAATTGGTTGACATCCTCCTTCAAGTGGTGTATTTCTCCCCTCATTTGGTGTACATCTCCTTGCAGTTGCTCCTAATTGAAACCTTCTGGGAATTGTTGATATTGGTAGTGTGGTGGTGGTTGAAGTGCTAGGAATTGAGGGTGCTCTTCAGCCTCTCCCTCTCCTTGTTGTTGTTGTGGTTCATGAGCATGGGCTCTTCTTTCTTTAGCCCTGTTGAGTGGGTGGACAACCACCACTTTTGCCATCTTCTTGGCAGTGATGAACTTGTCTTGCTTCACGAGCACTTCATCAATGATCTTCTCAACTCCAGCCTCATCACACAACCTTTGTATGATGCTGGGGAATGCCAACCTTGTGTTGTCATTGGTGCTTTTTAGCACTTTGTTAATGTTGTTGGCAATCATCTCCCCCACATTGATGTTTTCTGCTTTCATTATGTTGTAGATGAGCACAACTCTTTCCTTGGTCACCTCTGAAGTGTTGGATGTAGGGATTAGGGATCTCCTTACAAACTCTAGCCACCCTCTAGCTTGGGGGCTCAAATCTCTTCTCCTCAATTGGTTGGGGATTCCATCTTTATCGTTGATCTACTGCACATTCATCACACATATTTCGCTCAAAATTTCCTCAAACCCAGGGTTTTGTTGCTTCATTCTCTCTTCAGAGCTCCGGGTGGAGATTGTCCTCTTCACCATTAGCATTTTCTCAATGCTAGAGGGGCTGTAATCAATGGATTTGCCCCTCACACAGCTAATGTAGCAATATTATTGTCCTGGTTGAGGTACCGCATTAGCATAGAACTCACTCACAAGCTTTCAATTACTTTCCTTGGTGGGTTGCATAGAAGTGACCAACCCGTCTGCTCAATCTCAATATTGATCTTTATGTGTTCATTTTTCCCTAGTTGAAATACAACTTCTGGGATGATTTCCCTCTCACTCACCCAACCATAAAGCTGATTTTGGTTGAATGCGGAGAGAAACTTGTAGGTGTTGAAAGAGCTTGAGGATCCAGAGGTTGGTTCCCTGGTTCTTCTTTTCTTTGAGGCTGAGTTTTTTGGTGGTGCCATTGGGTTGGGAGAGTTGTGAAAAGAAATAGGGAATAGGGGGTTCGAAAGAAAGAAAAAGCAAAACAAGGTTTTGCTCCAACACCAAACTTAGGACTTGATTGTCCCAATCAAAAAAAGAAAGAAAAAAGAGGGTGATAGTAGAAGATGAGAGGATATGCAAATGTGAGTGTTGTAGGGGTTGTTGAAGTGGGGAGGGAAGGTGGGGAGTGAATCTTTTATAGTGGGTGAATGGTTGTTGTTCGGAGGTGGGAAATAAAAGGAATTAAATGTTTTCCCACTTTGGGAAGTGGTGCCTAGCGTGGGAAGAGGCGTCAACCCCTTACTCACTGTGTCTTCTGTGTGTGTTGAGTTCCAAAGTGCAAGTACACTTTGACTTCCTTGTTTTTGCCAGTAGTTGGTGCACGAAATCACAATCACACTTTTGCAATTCCGTACAACTAACCAGCAAGTGTACTGGGTCGTCCAAGTAATACCTTACGTGAGTAAGGGTCGATCCCACGGAGATTGCCGGCTTGAAGCAAGCTATGGTTATCATGTAACTCTTAGTCAGGATATCAATAATTCTCAGATTTAATTGTAAAAAGTAAAAGAACATGTTGAGGTTTTGGAGATGCTATATCCTTTGAATCTCTACTTTCATACTGTCTTCTTCTTCATGCACGCAAGTCTCCTTCCATGGCAAGCTGTATGTTGGGTTTCACCATTGTCAATGGCTACCTCCCATCCTCTCAGTGAAAATGTTCAATGCACGCTGTCACCTCACGGCTAATAATCTGTCGGTTCTCGATCATGTCGGAATAGAATCCAGTGATTCTTTTGCGTCTGTCACTAACGCCTAACACTCGCGAGTTTGAAGCTCGTCACAGTCATTCGATCCTTGAATCCTACTCGGAATACCACAGACATGGTTTAGACTTTCCAGATTCTCAAGAATGGCCACCAATGGGTTCTAGCTTATACCACGAAGATTCTGCTTAAGGAATCCAAGAGATACACACTCAAATGAAGGTAGAACAGAGGTGGTTGTCAGACACACGTTCATAGGTGAGAATGGTGATGAGTGTCACGGATCATCACATTCATCAGGTTGAAGAACAAATGGTATCTTAGAATAGAAGCAAGCGTGATTGAATGAAAAACAGTAGTAATTGCATTAATCCATCAAGACACAGCAGAGCTCCTCAATCCCAACCATGGGGTTTAGAGACTCATACCGTAGAAGATACAATATGAAACGTGTAATGTGTCATTAGATTCAGATACAATAGCAAAAAGTCCTATTTATAGTGAACTAGTGACCTAGGGTTTACAAGAATGAGTAAATGACGTAAAAATCCACTTCCGGGGTCCACTTGGTGTGTGCTTGGGCTGAGCATTGAAGCTTTCATGTGTAGAGACTTTTCCTGGAGTTAAACGCCAGCTTTTGTGCCAGTTTGGGCGTTTAACTCCATCTTTTGTGCCAGTTCCGGCGTTAAACGCCGGGAATTCTGAAGCTGATTTGGAACGCCGGTTTAGGCCATCAATTCTTGGGCAAAGTATGAACTATTATATATTGCTGAAAAGCCCAGGATGTCTACTTTCCAACGCAATTGAGATCGCACCAATTGGGTTTTCGTAGCTCCAGAAAATCCACTTCGAGTGCAAGGAGGTCAGAATCCAATAGCATCTACAGTCCTTTTTCAGCCTCTGAATTAGATTTTTGCTCAAGTCCCTCAATTTCAGCCAGAAAATACCTAAAATCACAGAAAAATGCACAAACTCATTGTAAAGTCCAAAAAAGTGAATTTTAATTAAAAACTAAAAAAATATAATAAAAACTAACTACATTGTACTAAAAACAGTGCCAAAAAGCGTATAAATTATCCGCTCATCACAACACCAAACTTAAATTGTTGCTTGTCCCGAAGCAACTGAAAATCAAATAGGATAAAAAGAAGAGAACATACTATAGACTCCAAAATATCAATGAAACTTAGCTCCAATTAGATGAGTGGGACTAGTAGCTTTTTGCCTCTGAACAGTTTTGGCATCTCACTTTATCCTTTGAAGTTTATAATGATTGGCATCTATAGGAACTCAGAATTCAGATAGTGTTATTGATTCTCCTAGTTAAGTATGTTGATTCTTGAACACAGCTACTTTATGAGTCTTGGCCGTGGCCCAAAGCACTCTGTTTTCCAGTATTATACATGCCACAGACACATAACTGGGTGAACCTTTTCAGATTGTGACTCAGCTTTGCTAGAGCCCCCAATTAGAGGTGTCTAGGGTTCTTAAGCACACTCTTTTTACTTTGGATCATGACTTTAACCGCTCAGTCTCAAGCTTTTCACTTGACACCTTCACGCCACAAGCACATGGTTAGGGACAGCTTGGTTTAGCCGCTTAGGCCAGGATTTAATTCCTTTAGGCCCTCCTATCCATTGATGCTCAAAGCCTTGGATCCTTTTTAGTATCCTTGCCTTTTGGTTTTAAGGGATATTGGCTTTTTCTACTTGCTCTTTTTTTTTGTATTCACTGCTTTTTCTTACTTCAAGAATCAATTTGATGATTTTTCAGATCCTCAATAACATTTCTCCTTTTCCATCGTTCTTTCAATAGCCAACAAATTTAACATTCTTTAAACAACAAATTCAAAAGACATATGCACTGTTCAAGAATTCATTCAGAAAACAAAAAGTATTGTCACCACATCAAACTAATTGATGAGCGGATAATTTGTATGCTTTTTGGCATTGTTTTTAGTATGTTTTTAGTATGATCTAGTTAGTTTTTAGTATATTTTTATTAGTTTTTAGTTAAAATTCACTTTTCTGGACTTTACTATGAGTTTGTGTATTTTTCTGTGATTTCAGGTATTTTCTGGCTGAAATTGAGGGACCTGAGCAAAAATCTGATTCAGAGACTAAAAAGGACTGCAGATGCTGTTGGATTCTGACCTCCCTGCACTCGAAGTGGATTTTCTGGAGCTACAGAAGCCCAATTGGCGCGCTCTCAACGGCATTGGAAAGTAGACATCCTGGGCTTTCCAGCAATATATGATAGTCCATACTTTGCTCAAGATTTGATGGCCCAAACCGGCGTTCAAAGTCACCCTCAGAAATCCCAGCGTTAAACGCCGGAACTGGCACTCTGTACACCCTAGGCTACTAGTTTTCTATAAGTAGGACCTTTTACTATTGTATTGAGACATCGGGGTAGCTATCTTCATTTTTATGCTATCTTAGATCATTCGGAGGCTGGCCATTCGGCCATGCCTAGACCTTGTTCTTATGTATTTTCAACGGTGGAGTTTCTACACACCATAGATTAAGGTGTGGAGCTCTGCTGTACCTCGAGTATTAATGCAATTACTATTGTTCTTCCATTCAATTCCACTTGTTCTTGTTCTAAGATATCACTTGTTCTTCAACTTGATGAATGTGATGATCCGTGACACTCATCATCATTCTCACCTATGAACGTGTGACTGACAACCACCTCCGTTCTACCTTCGATTGGGTGAATATCTCTTGGATTCCTGATTGCACGATGCATGGGTGAATATCTCTTTGAAGAAGATTTGGAAAGGATTTGAAAGAGATTTGAGAAATAATTTAGAAAATTGTTGGATTTTTGAAATTTGAGGGTGAATGATGAAAATTTGTAACATGTTTATGTAGAAAATTATGGGTCAAAACATGAAAGTGTGAAGAAATTGAAGTGGAAAGCAAAATCTCCTTCCCCTGCCTTTCTGGCGTTAAACGCCCAGAATGGTATCCATTCTGACGTTTAACGCCCAATTGTTGGCCATTATGGGCGTTTAACGCCCAGCCAGGCACCCTGGCTAGCGTTAAACGCCAAAAACCCCTTTTTCACTGGGCGTTTTGCTGAACGCCCAGGATGCTGCAATTCTGGCGTTAAACGCCCAGAATGGTGCCCATTCTGGCGTTTAATGCCTAAAATGGTGCCTTTACTGGTGTTAAACGCCCAGAATGGTATCCATTCTGGCGTTTAACGCCCAGAGTGCCCTTTACTGGCGTTTTCTTGCTAGCAAGCTCCTTTTTTCTGCTTTTTTTCACTGAATCCTTCTGTAACTCTGTGAATTCCTTTAATTTCGATGATCAACCTTGAAGAATATATATATCAAACTTTTATTAAGTAAAACAAATAACCTGCTAATGACTGGGTTGCCTCTCAGCAAGCGCTTCTTTATTGTCTTTAGCTGGACCTTTACTGAGACTCATTCAAGCCTCAATTTTGAGCATTCCTGCTCAAAATTACTTTCAAGATAATGTTTAATCCTTTGTCCATTAACAATGAACTTTTTATCAGAATCAATAAGCTCAACATATCCATATAGTGACACTCCTGTAATCACAAACGGGCCCTTCCATCGGGATTTCAGTTTTCCTGGGAATAGTCTGAGTCTAGAGTTGAAGAGCAAAACTTTTTGTCCTGGCTCAAAGACTCTGGATGACAACTTCTTGTCATGCCACTTTTTTGCCTTTTCCTTATAATTTTTTGCATTTTCAAAGGCACTGAGTCTGAATTCCTCTAGCTCATTTAGCTGGAGCAATCTTTTTTCACCAGCTAACTTAGCATCCAGGTTTAGGAATCTGGTTGCCCAGTAGGCTTTATGTTCCAGTTCCACCGGCAGATGACAGGCCTTGCCATACACAAGTTGGTATGGAGAGGTTCCTATAGGAGTCTTGAATGCTGTTCTGTATGCCCACAGAGCATCATCCAAGCTCTTTGCCCAATCCTTTCTATGGGAAATTACAGTCCGTTCCAGAATTCTTTTTAGCTCTCTATTAGAGACTTCAGCTTGCCCATTTGTCTGTGGATGATACGGAGTTGCTACTTTGTGGCTAATTCCATATCAGACCATAGCAGAGTACAACTGTTTATTGCAGAAATGAGTGCCCCATCACTGATTAGTACTCTGGGAACACCAAACCTGCTGAAGATGTGTTTCTGGAGGAATTTCAGCACGGTCTTGGTATCATTATTGGGTGTGACAATTGCTTCTACCTATTTAGATACATAGTCTACTGCCACCAGAATATAAGTGTTTGAGTATGATGGTGGGAAGGGACCCATGAAGTCAATACCTCATACATCAAACAATTCAATCTCTAAGATCCCTTCTTGAGGCATGGCGTAACCATGAGGCAAGTTACCAGCTCTTTGGCAACTGTCACAGTTACGCACAAACTCTCGGGCATCCCTATAGAGAGTAGGCCAGTAGAAGCCACATTCGAGGACCTTAGTGGCTGTTCGCTCACTTCCGAAATGTCCCCCATACTGTGATACATGGCAATGCCATAGGATCCTTTGTGCTTCCTCTCTAGGTACACATCTGCGAATTATTCCGTCTGCACATCTCTTAAAGAGATATGGCTCATCCCATAGGTAGTACTTGGCATCTGAAATTAATTTTTTTCTTTGCACCCTATTGTACTCCTGAGGTATGAACCTCACAGCTTTATAGTTTGCAATGTCTGCAAACCATGGTGCTTCCTAAATGGCAAAGAGTTACTCATCTGGAAAGGTCTCAGAGATCTCAGTAGAGGGGAGGGACGCCCCAGCTACTGGTTCTATCCGGGACAAATGATCAGCTACCTGGTTCTCTGTCCCTTTTCTGTCTCTTATTTTTATATCAAACTCTTGCAGAAGCAACACCCATCTTATGAGCCTGGGTTTTGAATCCTGCTTTGTGAGTAAGTATTTAAGAGTAGCATGGTTAGTGTACACAATCACTTTTGATCCTACTAAATAAGATCTAAACTTGTCAATGGCATAAACCAATGCAAGTAACTCTTTTTCTGTGGTTGTGTAATTCTTCTGTGCGTCATTTAGAACACGGCTAGCATAATAAATGACGTGCAGAAGCTTGTTGTGCCTCTGTCCCAACACTGCACCAATAGCATGGTCATTGGCATCACACATTAGTTCGAATGGTAATGTCCAGTCTGGTGCAGATATGACTGGTGCTGTGTCCAGCTTAGCTTTCAGGGTCTCAAACACCTGTAGACACTCTGTGTCAAACACAAATGGTGTGTCAGCAGCTAGCAGGTTGCTTAGAGGTTTTGTAATTTTTGAAAAATCCTTTATAAACCTTCTGTAGAATCCTGCATGCCCCAGAAAGCTTCTGATTGCCTTAACATTGGCAGGTGGTGGTAAATTTTCAATTACCTCTACCTTTGCTTGATCCACCTCTATTCCCTTGCTTGAAATTTTGTGCCCAAGGACAATTCCTTCAGTCACCATAAAGTGACATTTCTCCCAGTTTAAGACCAGGTTAGTCTCTTGGCACCTTTTCAGGACAAGTGCTAGATGATCAAGACAGGAGCTGAATGAGTCTCCAAATACTGAGAAGTTATCTATAAAGACTTCCAGGAACTTCTCTACCATATCAGAGAAGATGAATAGCATGCACCTCTGAAAAGTTGCAGGTGCATTACATAGACCAAAAGGCATTCTTCTGTAAGCAAATACGCCAGAAGGACAGGTGGATGCTGTTTTCTCTTGAGCTTGAGGGTCCACTGCAATTTGATTGTAGCCTGAATAGGCATCTAAAAAGCAGTAATAATCATGACCCATTAGTCTTTCTAGCATCTGGTCTATGAATGGTAAAGGAAAATGATCTTTTCTGGTGGCTGTATTGAGCCTTCTGTAGTCAATACACATACGCCCCCTGTAACTGTTCATGTAGGAACCAGTTCATTCTTTTCATTATGAACCACTGTCATGCCTCCCTTCTTGGGGACAACTTGAACAAGGCTCACCCAGGGGCTATCAGAAATAGGATAAATAATCCCAACCTCTAGTAACTTAGTGACCTCTTTCTGCACCACCTCCTTCATGGCTGGATTTAGCCGCCTTTGTGGTTGAACCATTGGCTTGGCATTATCCTCCAATAGGATCTTGTGCATGCATCTTGTTGGGCTAATGCCCTTAAGATCACTTATGGACCATCCAAGAGCTGTCTTATGTGTCCTTAGCACTTGAATTAGTGCTTCCTCTTCCAGTGAATTTAAAGCAGAGCTTATGATCACTGGAAAAGTGTCACCTTCTCCCAGAAATGCATACTTCAAGGATGGTGGTAGTGGTTTGAGCTCAACTTTGGGAGGCTTATCCTCTTCCTGAGGAATTTTCAGAGGTTCTTTTATTTCCTCTGGTTCCTCCTGATCAGGTTGAACATCTTTAAAGATGTCCTCTAGCTTTGATTCGAGACTCTCAGTCATATTCATCTTTTCCACCAAAGAGTCAATAATATCAGTGCTCATGCAGTCATTTGATATGTCTGGATGTTGCATAGCTTTGACAGCATTCAACTTGAACTCATCCTCATTGACTCTCAGGGTCACTTCCCCTTTTTGTACATCAATAAGAGTGCGTCCAGTTGCTAGGAAGATCTTCCTAGGATGAGAGTTGCACTCTTGTGCTCCTCCATTTCCAGCACTACAAAGTCAGTGGGAAAGGCAAATGGCCCAACCTTAACAATCATGTCTTCAATTATGCCTGATGGATATTTAATGGAGCCATCAGCAAGTTGGAGACATATCCAGGTTGGTTTGATAGATATTTTGGAATTCATTGCATATTCTCTTCTTTTTATCTTATTTGATTTTTAGTTGCTTGAGGACAAGCAACAATTTAAGTTTGGTGTTGTGATGAGCGGATAATTTGTATGCTTTTTGGCATTGTTTTTAGTATGTTTTTGGTATGATCTAGTTAGTTTTTAGTATATTTTTATTAGTTTTTAGTTAAAATTCACTTTTCTGGACTTTACTATGAGTTTGTGTGTTTTTCTGTGATTTCAGGTATTTTCTGGCTGAAATTGAGGGACCTGAGCAAAAATCTGATTCAGAGACTAAAAAGGACTGCAGATGCTGTTGGATTCTGACCTACCTGCACTCGAAGTGGATTTTCTGGAGCTACAGAAGCCCAATTGGCGCGCTCTCAACGGC
>NC_029773.3:38339174-38340776 GCF_000817695.3 Arachis duranensis | reverse complement strand
ATCAATCTTGCTTTTGGAGCAGTGATCTGCTAAGGCTTGGCTGGCCTCTGGCCATGTCTAGTGTTTTGGACCGAAGCTTTCTTTGAAGGCTTGGCTGGCTGTGAAGCCATGTCTAATTCCTGGACCGGAGTCTTAGACTAGCATTGCACTGATTCCTGGAATTCTCATTAAGAATTTTGATACCTTTTTCCACTTAATTTTCGAAAAACACAAAAAAAAAATTTAAAAAATTCATAAAGTCCAAAAATTTCTTGTTTGAGTTTAGTGTCTCATCTTAAGTTTGGTGTCAATTGCATGCATTCATTCATGTATCTTGGTGATCTTCAAGATGTTCTTGATGATTTACTTGTTCTAATCTTTGAATTCTATTGACTTGAGTGTTTTGTGTGTCTCATATGCATTTTCATTTTGTTAAGTGTCAGCAGTATACAAACTGCTAAGTTTGGTGTCTTGCATGCATTGTTATTTGATTCTTGTTGCATTTTGATTTGTTCTAATTATCAAAAATCCAAAAATATTTTTAAATTATGTCTTCTCAAGTCAATAATACAGAGAATTAAAGATTCAGAACATTCAGCAGAGGAATTGCACAGAAAAAGCTGGGCGTTCAAAACGCCCAGTGAAGAAGGACAGACTGGCGTTTAAACGCCAGCCAGGGTACCTGGTTGGGCGTTTAACGCCCAAAAGGGTAGCATTTTGGGCGTTAAACGCCAGAATGGATACCATTCTGGGCGTTTAAGGCCAGGATGGCTAGAAGGGAAGATTTTGTTTTCAAATCAATTTTTTTCAAGTTTTCAAAATCTTTTCAAAATCAAATCTTTTTCAAATCAATTTTTCAATCAAATCTTTTTCAAAATTAATTTCTTTCCATTTTTAAAGATACTTACTATCAATTAATGATTTGATTCAACATTTCAAGTATGTTACCTTTTCTGTTGAGAAAGGTTTAATGTTTGAATCATATCTTTTCTTGTTAGTCAAGTTTTTAATTTTCAAATCAAATCTTTTTAAAATGTTTTTCAAATCATATTTTCTCAATCACATTTTTTTAAAATCAATCATATCTTCTTAACCACATCTTTTTTCAAAATAGTTTTCAATCAAATCTTTTTGATTTCTAATTTCAAAATCTTTTTTTAAAAAATCACTTTATTTCTTCCCCACTTTCATTTTCGAAAATTAAGTAATGCTTTTCAAAAATGTTTTCAAAATCTTTTACTTAATTTTCGAAAATCACCTCCCTTCTTCTCACATCCTTCTATTATTGGAGTACCACTCCTTCTCAATGCACAATTCGAACTCCATCTAATTAAGTTCGAATTCTTCTCCTTCTGTCTTCTATTTTTCTTTTCTTCTGACACCTCAAGGCTGTCTTCTACTCTTCTTTTCCTCTGACACTTCAAGGAATCTCTATACTGTGACATAGAGGATTCCACATTTCTTGTTCTCTTCTCTTTCTTATGAGCAGGAGCAAAGACAAAAGCATTATTGTTGAGGCTGACCCTGAACCTGAAAGGACCTTGAAGAGAAAGCTAAGAGAAGCCAAAGCACAACTCTCTTTAGAAAACCTGACCGAATTCTTCAAAGAAGAAGAACACATGG
>NC_029773.3:38338511-38339068 GCF_000817695.3 Arachis duranensis | reverse complement strand
GACTTTTATGGGAGAAGCATCTCTATCCCTGCCATTGGGGCAAACAACTTTGAGCTTAAGCCTCAGTTAGTTTCTCTAATGCAACAGAATTGCAAGTTCCATGGACTTCCATTGGAAGATCCTCATCAGTTTTTAGCTGAGTTCTTGCAAATCTATGACACTGTCAAGACTAATGAGGTTGACCCTGAGGTCTATAGACTAATGCTATTCCCTTTTGCTGTAAGAGACAAAGCTAGAACATGGTTGGATTCTCAACCTAAAGAAAGCCTGGACTCTTGGGAAAAGCTAGTCAATCCCTTCTTGGCATAGTTCTTTCCACCTCAAAAATTGAGTAAGCTTAGAGTGGAAGTCCAAACCTTCAGACAGAATGAAGGAGAATCCCTCTATGAAGCTTGGGAAAGATACAAACAATTAATCAGAAAGTGTCCTTCTAATATGCTTTCTGAATGGAGCATCATAGGTATTTTCTATGATGGTCTCTCTGAACTATCCAAGATGTCTTTGGATAGCTCTGCAGGAGGATCTCTTCATCTGAAGAAGACGCCTACTGAAGCTCA
>NC_029773.3:38334832-38335782 GCF_000817695.3 Arachis duranensis | reverse complement strand
AAGGATGGAGCACACAAGAGACCCCACTCATCATGAGATCCCTGAGATTCCTCAAGGGATGCACTTTCCTCCACAAAACTATTGGGAGCAACTGAACACCTCCCTAGGAGAGTTGAGTTCCAACATGGGACAACTAAGGGTGGAGCACCAAGAACACTCCATTATCCTTCATGAAATTAGAGAAGATCAAAGAATCATGAGGGAGGAGCAACAAAGACAAGGAAGAGACATTGAGGAGCTCAAGCACTCCATAGGATCTTCAAGAGCAAGAAAGAGCCGCCATCACTAAGGTGGACCCGTTCCTTAATTTCCTTGTTCTTATTTCTTCTGTTTTTCGAATTTTTTGCTTATGTTTATCCATGTATGTGTCTTGTGATCATTAGTGTCTTAATGTCTATGCCTTAAAATTATGAATGTCCTATGAATCCATCACCTTTCTTGAATGAAAAATGTTCTTATTGAAAAAGGAAGAATTGCATGAATTTTGAAGTTTATAACAGTTTAATTATTTTGATGTGGTGGCAATATTTTTGTTCTCTGAATGTATAGTTTAACTATTTTGATGTGGTGGCAATATTTTTGTTCTCTGAATGTATGCTTAAACAGTGCATATGTATCTTGAATTTGTGATTTATGAATGTTGGCTCTTGAAAGAATGATGAAAAAGGAGACATGTTACTGAGGATCTGAAAAATCATTACAATGATTCTTGAAGCAAGAAAAAGCTATGAAAAAAGAGAAAAAGAAAAGAAAACGAAAAAAAAGGAAAGAAAAGAAAGAAAAATAAAGTTGTGATCCAAGGCAATAAGAGTGTGCTTAAGAGCCCTGGACACCTCTAATTGGGGACTTTAGCAAAGCTGAGTCACAATCTGAAAAGGTTCACCCGGTTATGTGTTTGTGGCATGTATGTATCCGGTGGTAATACTGGAAGACAGAGTGCTTTGGGCCAC
>NC_029773.3:38333378-38334430 GCF_000817695.3 Arachis duranensis | reverse complement strand
TATTTGATGGCCCAAACCGGCGTTCAAAGTCACCCTCAGGAATCCCAGCGTTAAACGCTGGAACTGGCACCCAAATGGGAGTTAAACGCCCAAACTGGCACTAAAGCTGGCGTTTAACTCCAAGGAGAGTCTCTACACGAAAAATGCTTCAATGCTCAGCCCAAGCACACACCAAGTGGGCCCGGAAGTGGATTTTTATGTCATTTACTCATCTCTGTACACCCTAGACTACTAGTTTTCTATAAGTAGGACCCTTGACTAACTATTGTATTTTCATCTTCGGATTATTTTTGATCCTTTGATCATCTTTGGACATCTAGTTCTTAGATCTTTGGGAGGCTGGCCATTCGGCCATGCCTAGACCAGATGCTTATGTATTTTCAACGGTGGAGTTTCTACACACCATAGATTAAGGTGTGGAGCTCTACTGTACCTCGAGTATTAATGCAATTACTATTGTTCTTCCATTCAATTCCGCTTGTTCTTGTTCTAAGATATCACTTGTTCTTCAACTTGATGAATGTGATGATCCGTGACACTCATCATCATTCTCACTCATGAACAAGGTGACTGACAACCACTCTTGTTCTACAAGCGATCAAGGCTTTAGTGAATATCTCTTGGATTCCTGATTGCACGATGCATGGTTGTTCGCCTGACAACCGAGTGCTCGTCTGACAAACGAGCCAACCATTCCGTGAGATCAGAGTCTTCGTGGTATAGGCGAGAACTGATGGCGGCATTCAAGAGAATCCAGAAGGTCTAACCTTGTCTGTGGTATTCTAAGTAGGATTCAATGACTGAATGACTGTGACGTGCTTCAAACCTGTAACCTACTGGGCGTTAGTGACAGACGCAAAAGAATCACTAGATTCTATTCCGGCCTGATTGAGAACCGACAGATGAATTCCGCTATGCTGTGACAGAGCATATGCAATCGCTTTCACTGAGAGGATGGGAGGTAGCCACTGACAACGGTGAAACCCTTGCTTAAGCTTGCCATGGAAAGGAATAAGAAGGATTGGATGAAGACAGTAGGAAAGCAGAGAGAC
>NC_029773.3:38307481-38332356 GCF_000817695.3 Arachis duranensis | reverse complement strand
TACTCGCGTAAGGTTTATTACTTGGACGACCCAGTGCACTTGCTGGTTAGTTGTGCGAAGTTGTGTAATGCCATGGTATTGAGCTACCAAGTTTTTGGGGTTCATGACCGGGGATTATGAGAGTTGTGAAAAAGTATTGTTCACAATTTCGCGCACCAGTTATCAATAGATCTCAGATTTAATTATAAAAAGTAAAAGAACATGAAATAAATACTTGTTTTGCAGTAATGGATAACAGGTTGAGGTTTTGGAGATGCTATATCCTTTGAATCTCTACTTTCCTACTGTCTTCTTCTTCATGCACGCAAGGCTCCTTCCATGGCAAGCTGTATGTTGGGTTTCACTGTTGTCAATGGCTACCTCCCATCCTCTCAGTGAAAATGTTCAACGCACACTGTCACCGCACGGCTAATAATCTGTCGGTTCTCGATCATGTCGGAATAGAATCCAATGATTCTTTTGCGTCTGTCACTAACGCCCAACACTCGCGAGTTTGAAGCTCGTCACAGTCATTCAATCCTCGAATCCAACTCGGAATACCACAGACAATGTTTAGACTTTCCGGATTCTCAAGAATGGCCGCCAATGGGTTCTAGCTTATACCACGAAGATTCTGCTTAATTAATCCAAGAGATATACACTCAAACAAAGGTAGAACGGAGGTGGTTGTCAGACACACGTTCATAGGTGAGAATGGTGATGAGTGTCACGGATCATCACATTCATCAGGCTGAAAAACAAGTGGTATCTTAGAATAGAAGCAAGCGTGATTGAATGAAAAACAGTAGTAATTGCATTAATCCATCAAGACACAGCAGAGCTCCTCACCCCCAACCATGGGGTTTAGAGACTCATTCCATATAAGATACAATATGAAATGTGTAATGTGTTATTAGATTCAGATACAATAGCAAAAAGTCCTATTTATAGTGAACTAGTGACCTAGGGTTTACAAGAATGAGTAAATGACGTAAAAATCCACTTCTGGGGTCCACTTGGTGTGTGCTTGGGCTGAGCATTGAAGATTTCATGTGTAGAGACTTTTCCTGGAGTTAAACGCCAGCTTTTGTGCCAGTTTGGGCGTTTAACTCCAACTTTTGTGCCAGTTCCGGCGTTAAACGCCGGGAATTCTGAAGCTGATTTAGAACGCCGGTTTGGGCCATCAATTCTTGGGCAAAGTATGAACTATTATATATTGCTGAAAAGTCCAGGATGTATACTTTCCAACGCAATTGAGAGTGCACCAATTGGGCTTCTGTAGCTCCAGAAAATCCACTTCGAGTGCAGGGAGGTCAGAATCCAACAACATCTGCAGTCCTTTTTCAGCCTTTGAATCAGATTTTTGCTCTAGTCTCTCAATTTCAGCAAGAAAATACCTGAAATCATAGAAAAATACACAAACTCATAGTAAAGTCCAAAAAAGTGAATTTTAATTAAAAAATAAAAAATATAATAAAAACTAACTAAAATGTACTAAAAACATACTAAAAACAGTGCCAAAAGCGTATAAATTATCCGCTCATCAGCAGTCTTCCATGTGGGTCCCATCTTCTCTCCTGAAATTGAAACTGACTCTATTAGTAATGACAAAATACCCCTTCACATTTCTTCTCATCATGAGTGAATTGGGTTGTAACTGATGGGTGTCCCTTGGGACACCAAACTTAATTCCTTGGCATCTTAATAAATTGCTTTCATCATTGTGTATTTAATGTGTTCATAAGAGTGGAATAATATAAATCCTTTCATTTTCTTTTGATCCCAACTCCTCTGAATCCATTAACTCACGTTCATTCTTGTCCAAGGTATTAAGTTGTCTCAACTTGGGTGAATTAGCTACTATGTGATCATTGGTGGTGACCACACCAAACTTAATCTCTGGGCTTACTCTTCAGAATCAATTTATTAGTTGTTTGTAAGCCTAGATTAAGTGGGTGAGAGGCCACACCAAACTTAGCATTTCAGCTAGTCCTCAGCCCATTCACTCATCATTAGTCATACATTCATCAAGTTACAAATCCCAAATAAAAGAGTGTAAAAAAAATTAATCTACTATCAAAGCAAATATCAAACAACTAGTCCTAAAATTTAAAACTATCACAGAATTTAAACTACTTCTAGGAAAGCAATTAAATAAAAAAGGATAAAGTGTTGGGGTGCCTCCCAACTAGCGCTTCTTTATTGTCATTAGCTTGACATTTCTCCATCTTTAGCTGAGCTTGTAGCTCACTCTCTGCTCCTCCAATGAGCCTCCCAAGTAGTGTTTGAGTCTATGGCCATTGACAGAGAAAGTTCTCTGAGTCTTGTCTTCCATGAGCTCCACATGACCATAGGGAAACACCTTGAGTATGGTGAAAGGTCTTGACCATCGAGACTTAAGTTTTTCAGGGAGGAACTTCAGTCTTGAGTTGTAGAGTAATACCTTTTGTCCTTCAATGAACTCTCTTCTTGCTATCTTTTGGCCATGCCACCTTTTTGTGTTTTCTTTGTAGATTTTTGCATTCTCATATGCTTGATTTCTAAACTCTTGCAGCTCATTAAGTTGCATTAATCTCTTTTCTCCAGTAGCCTTTTCATCAAAATTGAGTAGTTTTAGAGCCTAGAAAGCTCTGTGCTCTAATTGAACTGGTAAGTGGCAAGCCTTGCCGAATACTAGTTAGTATGGTGACATCCCAATGGAGGTCTTGAATGCTGTCCTGTAGGCCCATAGAGCATCGTCTAGCTTCCTAGACCAGTCCTTTTGTGAACTTCCAACAGTTTTTTCTAACATTCATTTCAGCTCTCTGTTGGAGATCTCGGCTTACCCGTTGGTCTGTGGGTGGTATGGAGTTGCCACTTTGTGTTTTACTCCATATCTGAGAAGGTGTGCTTTCAATTGTTTGTTGCAGAAGTGTGACCCCCCGTCACTAATGAGAGCTCTGGGAACTCCAAATCTGCTGAAGATGTTCCTTCTCAAGAAGCTTATCACAACCTTGTTGTCATTTGTTGCAGTAGGTCTGGCCTCTACCCATCTTGAAACATAATCAACGGCCACTAATATGTAGCTATTTGAGTAGGAGGTTGGGAAGGGTACCATGAAATCTATTCCCCATACATCATAT
This sequence comes from Arachis duranensis, assembly GCF_000817695.3. Taxonomy (NCBI): domain Eukaryota; kingdom Viridiplantae; phylum Streptophyta; class Magnoliopsida; order Fabales; family Fabaceae; genus Arachis; species Arachis duranensis. Next base: position 38,329,255 of record NC_029773.3, on the reverse strand, counting down.
AGTTCTAGCTCTAATATGTATTGCTGTGGCATCTCATTTCTCTTGGTCAGATTGTCGGCCCTTTGACATTCATCACACCTTGACACCATTTCTTTGGCATTCTTAAATATTGTTGGCCAGTAAAATCCGGATTGGAGCACCTTTGCTGCTGTCCGTTCTCCACTAAAGTGACCTCCATATGCTGATCCATGGCATTGCCATAGCACCTCTTGCCCTTCTTCATGGGATATACACCTTCTTAGGACACCATCAGTACACTTTTTGAACAAGTAGGGGTCATCCCAAATGTAGTGGTTGGCATCCTTGATTAGCTTCTTCCTCATGTGCTTGTTGATGTTTGTTGGTAACTCCCCTATAGCCTTGAAGTTAGCTATGTCTGCAGACCAAGGGGCTACCTGAATCATCATCAATTGTTCATCAAGGAAGCTTTCATTTACTGCAACTTGCTGTATTTCTTCTTCTTGCGGGATCCTTGAGAGGTGGTCAGCTACTTTGTTTTCTGCTCTGCTCCTATCTTTAATCTCAATATCAAATTCTTGGAGCAGCAGGATCCACCTTATCAATCTGGGTGTAGATTCTTGTTTGGTAAGCAAGTATTTGAGTGCTACATGATCAGTGAACACAATTACTTTTGAGCCAATAAGATATGATCTAAACTTATCAAAAGCAAAAACTATGGCTAAAATTTCTTTTTCTGTGGTGGTATAGTTCCTTTGATTCTCGTTACGGACTTTGCTAACATAGTAGATTACATGTACTAGCTTGTCTCTCCTCTGTCCTAGGACAACACCAACAGCAAAATCAGATGCATTACACATTAGTTCAAAGGGAAGATCCCAACTTGGTGGTGCTATAATAGGTGCAGAGAAGAGTCTCTTTTTAAGTTCATCAAAGGCTACCATGCATTCTCTATAAAAAACAAAAGGAGTATTCGAGACAAGTAAGTTGCTAAGGGGTTTTGCAATCTTTGAAAAGTCTTTAATAAACCTCCTATAGAACCCAGCATGTCCCAAGAAGCTTCTGATTGCTTTGACATTGCAAGGTGGAGGTAATTTTTCAATTACTTCCACTTTTGCTCCATCTACTTCTATGCCATCTTTTGAGATCTTGTGTCCAAGAACCACCCCTTTAGTTACCATAAAATGGCACTTCTCCCAGTTTAGAACAAGGTTGGTTTCTTGACACCTTTTTAGCACAAGAGAAAGATGGTATAGGCAATCAGAATATGAGACCCAAACACAGAGAAATCGTCCATGAATACTTCTATGAACTTCTCAATCATATCTGAAAAAATGGAGAGCATGCACCTTTGGAATGTGGCAGGTGCATTGCACAATCCAAAGGGCATCCTCCTATAAGCAAAAACGCCATATGGACAAGTAAATGAAGTTTTTTCCTGATTCTTGGGGTCTAGAACAATCTGGTTGTAGCCCAAATACCCGTCTAGAAAACAGTAGTACTCATGTCCTACCAATCTTTCAAGCATTTGGTCCATGAAGGGCAGGGGAAAGTGATCTTTCCAGGTGGCTTTATTAAGTTTCTGGTAGTCAATGCACATACGCCATCCGGTTACCGTTTTTGTGGGTATCAATTCATTCTTCTCGTTTGCCACAACAGTGATCCCCCCTTTCTTAGGAACTACTTGCACCGGGCTTACCCAAGGGCTGTCCGAGATGGGGTAGATCACCCCTGCTTGTCACAATTTCAAAACATCCTTCTGAACTACTTCATTCATAGTTGGGTTCAACCTCCTTTGTTGCTGTCTTGAGGGTTTGGCATCCTCTTCAAGTAAGCTTTTATGCATGCACATTGACAGATTGATCCCCTTTAAATCTGAAAGTGTCCAGCCTATGGCATCTTTGTGTTGTCTCAGCACTCGGATAAGTTCCTCTTCTTGCTCCTTGCTCAGACTTGAATTTATGATCACTGGGTAAGTGTGATTAGTGCCCAGGTATGCATACTTCAAGCTGGGAGGTAAGGCTTTCAGCTCCAATTTTGGTGCATCTGCATTTTTGTTGTCTGTGGTAGTTGGCATGATTGAGCTCCTCAAGGTTGCTTATTCCAGCTCAATGTTTTCTTCACATTGTTATTCCCCCATAACTTCTTGAACTATCTATTCCATGATATCTACCATCATACATTCTCCTATGGATTCCTTAGGGTAGTTCATTACTTTGAAGACGTTGAAGACCATTTTTTTTTCATGCAGTCTCAAGATTAGTTCACCTTTTTGTACATCAATGATAGCTCCAGCAGTAGCTAGAAATGGTCTTCCCAGGATAATTGATGTGTTGGCATCTTCCTCCATGTCTAGCACAACAAAATCAGCAGGGAAAATGAACTCCCCTACTTTCACTAGTAAATCTTCCACCATCCCATGTGGAAACTTGAATGTTCTGTCAGCCAATTGGAGTGCCATTCTTGTTGGCTTGGCTTCCTCAATCTTCATCCTTTTCATCATGGTTAGGGACATGAGATTTATACTAGCTCCCAAATCACACAAAGCTTTCTCAATAGTGATGTCCCCTATGATGCAGGCGATTTGAAAACTCCCCGGATCTTTCAGCTTTTGAGGTAACTTCTTTTGTACGATGGCGCTGCACTCCTCAGTCAACATTATGGTCTCTTTTGCTTCCCAGTTCCACTTTTTGGTTATGAGCTTCTTTAAGAACTTGGCATAGAGTGGCATTTGCTCTAATGCCTCAGCAAATGGTATATTGATTTGGAGCTTCTTAAAGATCTCTAGGAACTTAGAGATCTGACCATCCTTCCCATCCTTTCTTAATCGTTGAGGGTATGGTGCCTTTGGTACATAAGGCTTCAAAACTGGTTTTGGAAGGGGTGAAGTTGGGATCTCCTCTTCGTCCTCTTTTCCATGTTTTGATACAACCTCTTCATGATTATCCTTGCTCGGGGCTCCTTCCTCTACAACCTTCCCACTTCTTAGAGTTATGGCTTTGCATTCCCCTCTTGGGTTAGCCATGGTATTACTTGGAAATGTGTGAGTGGAGAGTGGGATTTATTTGGAAAGAATCCCTACTTGTGCTTCTAACTTTGAGATTGCTGCACCTTGATTTTTCAGATTTGACCTGTATTCCTCTTGTTTAGCATCTATCCTTCTGTCAGTTTGTGCTTGTCTGTCTATGAAGGAGGAGACTGCCCCTGAAATCTGGGATGATAGTTGTGCTATTGCAGCCTCCATCCTCTCAAAGTTGCTATTGATTTCGCATGATTGCATGGTTGAGGATGGTGTGTCTTGATTGAGGTTGTTGTGTATGGGTTGGTTATTATGGTATGCTGTATTTTGTGAGTTATGGTAAGGTCTATGGTTCCCTGTTTGATGGTTGGGGTTGTGGGTTTGTTGATTTGATGGATAAGGCTTGTTGTGGTCCTGGTTGTGGTTTTGTTGATTTTTCCACCCAAAGTTTGGGTGGTTCTTCCAACCTGGGTTGTATGTCTTAGAGTGTGGGTCATAAGGTGTTCTGGATGAATTGTGCACATAATTAACTTGTTCCCAGTCACTTTCAGATTCTAATGCACTTCCTTCTTATTGAGGAATTTGGTCTTGAATGACTGAGGCTTGGTTGGCCTCCATCCTCTTGGTTAATGCTGCTATTTGTGTCGCAATTGCCTTGTTCTGAGCTAACAAAGCATCTACATAATTGAGTTCTAGCACCCCCTTCTTCTGAGTCCTTTCTGAGGCATAGAAGTACTCATTTTCGGCTATAGTTTCAATGACATCTATGGCCTCTTCAATGGTTTTCTTTTTGTTGAGCGAGCCTCCTGAAGAATGGTCTACTGCTTTCTTTGCTTCATAGGATAGTCCCTCATAAAAGATGTGTAGTTGTACCCACTCATTGAACATTTTTGGTGGGCATCTTCTTGTTAGATCTTTGAATCTCTTCCAGGCCTTATATAGCGTTTCTCCATCTTGTTGTCTGAAAGTTTGCACTTCAGCCCTCAGCCTATTGATTCTTTGTGGTGGGTAAAATCTAGCAAGGAATCTGTTCACGACCTCCTCCCATGTGGTTAGGCTGTCCTTGGAAAATTATTCTAACCACTTTGCTGCCTTATCTCGGAGTGAGAAAGGGAACAAAAGTAGTTTGTAGATGTCGGGTTATACCCCGTTGGACTTTATAGTATCACATATCCTCAAGAATGTACTGACATGTTGATTAGGATCTTCTTGGGCACTTCCTCCATATGAGCAATTATTCTGAACAAGTGTGATAAAGTGAGGCTTCAACTCAAAATTATTGGCATGAATTGTTGGCTTTAGGATGCTGCTGCCACAATTCCCTGGATTTGGGTTGATGTAAGAGCCTAAGACTCTCCTTTCTTGCCCATCATGATTGACTGGACCTCCCCTGGCATGGTTATGAACTTCTTCCTCATGATGATTCTCCATGTTCTCCTCCATGTTTGTTTCAAAATACTCTTTCTCTTCTTCAGCACCAACGACTCTCTTCCCTCTTGCTTTCCTCCTTAGTCTAAAGAGGGTTCTCTCTGGTTCAGAATCAAAGGAAGTTGAAGCTTTGCTTCTCCTACCTGTCATACAATTAATCAAGACAAAAAGCAAAAAAGAAAGTGGGTGAATGAATCACTTTGTTAGAGTGGTTGTTACTGTGAGTGGTGCAATTGATCAAACAGTTGAAAGAGTGGGAATAGGGGTAACCAAAGAAGAAGAAAATAGAGCTTCAAGAAAAAAATACTAAATAAATGAAATTAAAAATAACAAGGAAATTAAATTACTTAATCTAGCTCTCCAATCAAATTAATCACTGTCAAATTTAAGCCAATCCCTGGCAACGGCGCCATAAAACTTGATGACCTCGTTTCACTTCCCCTTTTTTTAAAAACTTAGTGAACGAGTTCTTTTGGCAAGCACACCAAAATTATCGCCAAGTAATAACCCACAGAGGAGTGGGATCGTATCCACAGAGATTGACAAACTCAAGCAGTTTTAATTGATTAGTGAATTAGTCAAGCGGATCAATAATAGTGTGAAGTGCAGAATTGTTAATGGCATAAATGTAAATGACTAGAATATAAAGAAAAGCATTAAAGTGCAGGAATGGAAATTGCAGAATGTAAATTGCTAAATCATAAATGACTTGAATGTAAATGGGAATGGGGAATTGCTGAAAGTAAAGTTGACTATAAAGAAATGGATAGATGAGAATGGGGAATTCATTGAGATTGGGAGATGTTGCCTCTTTGGATCAAATCTAGCTTAAATCTCCTTTAATCATGCAACTCACTGACCTCTTGGCAATCATGATTGATTGAGCCCCAATCCCTTGGTGACTCAATCTCTCAGATCTTGATCAATAGCATATTCCTTGGTCTAATTGCTCATGAAGAGAGATATACTTGGTCCCCGATTATACCACACACCTTTGTAGATTCAGGTAGATGGGGGATTATATGTCACATATCCCATCACCAAAACCCATAATCTACTCAAATGTGAGAAGGGATTTCAAGCATGGTTTCATGATTCCTTTCCCAAGGTTCCCATGAAACCCAATTGCTTTCAATCTCTTTCCCAAGATGATTGAACACTAATTATTAAGCACGAAATTCCTCCTAGAAAATCAAGAGAAGCTGAAGAGAAAAAGAATTTCACTATTATCAATCCATCAAGTACAATAGAGCTCCCTCTCTCAATGAGAGGGAAGTTAGCTACTCATAGCTTAGAAAGTACTCAAAGGTGGAATATAAACCTGGATCTCGAACTAACTGCTTAACCCCTTCTTCAGTATTCTTTTGGGGTATATATACTACTCCTAGTAAAAAAAAAAAAGAATTACAAAAGTGAAAAAGGGAAAATTACATTTTGGAGGGAAAGAAAGCACTCAATAAACGTGACCCCTTAGCTAGCGTGTGGTTGGCGCTTCTCAGGCGTGTCACGTGCCTTGCAAAATGGCTTGGTGTGCCACGCTCAATCCTTCAAGTAGCACGCTCGTCCCTCTTTCAACCTTGGCGTGCCACGCCTTCGAGCTCAAGTGGCACGCCATAGTGACATTCTTGTGTTGGCGTGCCAAGCCTTCGAGCTCAAGTGGCACGCCCTTTGATTCCTCCACTTTCCTTGCTTCTGGAAATTTGAACTGGCGTGACACACCTAAAAGTTGGCGTGCCATGCCCTTGTTGTGTGCTTGGCTGAGTTCTCTGGAAAGTTGCACTAGCGTGGCACGCACAGGGTCTGGCGTGCCACGCCCTTGTTAGGTGAATGGCCCCTCTGCTTGGCGTGCCACGCCACGAACACAAGTGGCACACCCCAATGCTTTTCTTGCCTCTGAATGGCATTGGCGTGCCACGAGTTGTTGCTCAAGTGGCACGCCTAAGTGAAGAATAGTGATTGGTGTGCCACGCCTTCGAGCTCATGGGGCACGCCTCATGTAATTGGCCTCTTCCACCCTTTTTGGAAAGTTATACCAGCGTGCCACACCTGAAGGTTGGCGTGCCACGCCCATGATCTTGTGTTGTTCCAGTAAGTGGCGTGCCACGCCTTGACCTTCAAGTGGCACGCCAAAGTGAGGTTGAGAGGTTGGCGTGCCACGCCTTCGACTTCAAGTGGCACGCCTAGTCTTCTCTTGCCTTTAGCCCCTTCTCTGGATCATTGTACCAGCGTGCCACGCCATGTTGCTCAAGTGGCACGCCCATCTATTTGTTCATTCTTCAAGCTTGGCGTGCCACGCCTGGATCTTCAAGTGGCACGCCAAAGTGACTCTCTATCTCCTGGCGTGCCACACCTTCGACTTCAAGTGGCACGCCCATAGTGGTTGATGGATCCGGCGTGCCATGCCCAGCCTGTTGTGCCACGCCCTTCTTGTGTTCCTTTTTTTTGCTCTCTAGGATTTATTACTAGCGTGCCACGCCCAGTCCTTGGCGTGCCACGCCCACATGTATGCTTGGATCTCCCTTCTGAAATTTAGTACTGGCGTGCCACGCTTAGCTCCTGGCGTGCCACGCCAGTGCATTTTTGTGGCGTTTGCCCTCAAGTGACACGCCAGTTTCACACGTCCATCTTCTTGCTTGTCTTCTACCTATTTTTGATATTTTTTTCACCTACAATTCAACACAACTCATCTTCAAAGTAGTGTACCATAATATTCATCAAATAATGCATGATTTATACTGATCAAATGAGATTTATGCTCTTTTATGGTCTTTTTATGCAAGAAAAATAGGTAGATGATGCAAGTCATCACAACACGAAACTTAATTTTTGCTTGTCCCAAGCAAATCAATGTGAGTAAACTTTTATATATTAAGGCCTTGGCTTCCAAAGATTTCAATATAAGTAAGAGTGAAACTAAGTGTCTAACACATGTATCAATGTTTTGATTGCCATGGAAAGCTCTTGGATCCTTGAGGGCTCACTCAGGTATAGGCCTTAGGGGTCTTTTCTATTGATTGTCACTTTGAAGTAGTAAATGTTGTTTTGCTTTCTTGACCACGACTCTAAGTGTTTTGTCTCAAGACAACCCTTTAATTAGGCTTTCAATTAGCACTTGTAAACCAGTTGGTTTTAGGGTACTAGGTGTTAAGACACCCCTAAGAATTTACTTGCTCAGGTCTCTTCTTGACACATCTTCACCACAAGCATCTACTAGGATTATTATTTCTTTTTGAGCCTCTTTTTTTCATGTTTTTTTTTCTTTTCTATCCTAGTAGTTGATGCTCAGAGCCTTGGGTCTTTATTGCTTACTACCTCTTGGTTCTATGGATATTCAAGGAGCACCCCTTAGCCTTCCCTTTGTTATACCTTCTAGGATTAGTTGTCTCCATGACTCATTTTCTTTCTGGTTCATCCAAGGTTCTACACTTAGCCTTTTGTTTCTTAGATTGTTTGATGATCCCTCTTGGCCTTGGTCTCTCTTATTGTTTTTGTACAACTCACAGTGACTCTTATAGAGACAAATTCTACTTTTATTTAATTGAAGTGAAGACTTGAAATACATTGCATTTTCTTTCTTGAAAAAAAACTCATAAAGACTTCAAATAGAAATTGAAAACAATGCATGAAACATAAACTATCCTAGCATGATTATTCAAAAAGAAAATAAAGCAAAACATTAACAGAATGCAAAATTTGGAAAGTGTCAACCATGGGACTCAACAACCTTGAGCAGCTTCATCTTCAGTTCATTGACCCCTTTCCCTTGTCCTTCTTCTTAGGAGGGAATGAGCCACCTTCATCTGGCTTGGAGGAACTTTCTTGAGCCTTGGCATCCTTGGGCTTCCAAAATCCTAGCCTTCTCATGTAATTCCTCTCATCTTCCTTATGTTTGGCTAAGATTTCCTCTTGTCTTGCACTTAGCTCTTCCATCCCTTGCATGAAATTTGGATATCCTGGGTTTAAAGCGGCAACAGCATTACACAAGTGATTCAACTTTGCTTGTGTGTTGAAGTCATACTGCCTTCTAGACAATGTTCTGGCATCATAGAGATGCCTGAATTCGGCCAGGTTCCTCTGCTGCCACTTGCCTTGCTCTCTTATTTTATCCAGTACGCTCCGCACTTCTCCCCAATCAAATTGTTCTTGCTGCTCCTTTCTCAAATGCTCCCAATTCTCTTGGAGTTGTTGAATGTTTTGGTTGACTTGGCTCCATTGTTGTTGATGAGCCTCCTTGAATTGGTTGACATCCTCCCTCAAGTGGTGTATATCTCCCCTCATTTGGTGTACATCTCCTTGCAGTTGCTCCCAATTGAAACCTTCTGGGAATTGTTGATATTGGTAGTATGGTGGTGGTTGAAGTGCTAGGAATTGAGGGTGCTCTTCAGCCTCTCTCTCTCGTTATTGTTGTTGTGGTTCATGAGCATGGGCTCTTCTTTCTCTAGCCCTGTTGAGTGGGTGGACATCTACCACTTTTTCCATCTTCTTGGCAGTGATGAACTTGTCTTGCTTCTCGAGCACTTCATCAATAAACTTCTCAACTCCAGCCTCATCAGACAGCCTTTGTATGATGCTGGGGAATGCCAACCTTGTGTTGTCGTTGGTGCTTTTCAGCACTTTGTTAATGTTGTGGGCAATCATCTCCCCCATATTGATGTTTTCTACTTTTATGATGCTGTAGATGAGCACAGCTCTTTCCTTTGTCACCTTTGAAGTATTTGATGTAGGGATTAGGGATTTCCTTACGAACTCTAGCCACCCTCTAGCTTGGGGGTCAAATCTCTTCTCCTCAATTGGTTGGGGATCCCATCCTTGTCGTTGATCTACTGCATATTCATCACACATATTTCGATCAAAATCTCCTCAAACCCAGGGTCTTGTTGCTTCATTCTCTCTTCATAGCTCCGGGTGGAGCTTGTCCTCTTCACCATTAGCATTTTCTCAATGCTAGAGGGGCTATAATCAATGAATTTCCCCCTCACACAGCTAATGTAGCAATATTATTGTCCTGGTTGAGGTACCGCATTAGCATAGAACTCCATCACCAAGCTTTTAACTACTTTTCTTGGTGGGTTGCATAGAAGTGACCAACCCCTCTGCTCAATCTCAATATTGATCTCTATGTGTTCATTCCTCCTTAGTTGAAATTCAACTTCTAGGATGATTTTCCTCTCACTCACCCAACCAGAAAACTAATTTTGGTTGAATGCGGAGAGAAACTTGTAGGTGTTAAAAGAGTTTGAAGATCCAGAGGTTGGTTCCCTGGTTCTTCTTTTCTTTGAGGTTGAGCTTTTTGGTGGTGCCATTAGGTTGGGAGAGTTGTGAAAAAAAAATAGGGAGTAGGGGTTCAAAAGAAAGAAAAAGCAAAACAAGATTTTGCTCAAACACCAAACTTAGGACTTGATTGTCCCAATCAAGAAAAGAAAGAAGAAAGAGGGAGATAGTAGAAGATGAGAGGATATGCGAAGGTGAGTGTTGTAGGGGTTGTTGAAGTGGGGAGGGAAGGTGGGGAGTGAATCTTTTATAGTGGGTGAATGGTTGTTGTTCGAAGGTGGGAAATAAAAGGAATTAAATGTTTTCCCACTTTGGGAAGTGGCGCCTAGCATGGGAAGAGGCACCAACCCCTTACCCACTATGTCTTCTGTGTGTGTTGAGTTCCAAAGTGCAAGTACACTTTGACTTCCTTGTTTTTGCGAGTAGTCTTCCATGTGGGTCCCATCTCCTCTCCTGAAATTGAAACTGACCCTATTAGTAATGACAAAATACCGTTTCACATTTCTTCTCATCAAGGGTGAATTGGATTGCAATTGATGGGTGTCCCTTGGGACACCAAACTTAATTCCTTGGCATCTTAATAAATTGCTTTCATCATTGTGTATTTAATGTGTTCATAAGAGTGGAATAATATAAATCCTTTCATTTTCTTTTGATCCTAACTCCTCTGAATCCATTAACTCACGTTCATTCTTGTCCAAGGTATTAAGTGCTCTCAACTTAGGTGAATTGTGTACTATGTGATCATTGGTGGTGGCCACACCAAACTTAATCTCTGGGCTTACTCTTCAGAATCAATTTATTAGTTGTTTGTAAGCCTAGATTAAGTGGTTGAGAGGCCACACCAAACTTAGCATTTCAGCTAGTCTTCAGCCCATTCACTCATCATTAGTCATGCATTCATCAAGTTGCAAATCCCAAATAAAAGACTGTAAAAAAAATTGATTTACTATCAAAGCAAATATCAAACAACTAGTCCTAAAAATTGAAACTATCATAGAATTTAAACTACTTCTAGGAAAGCAATTAAATGAAAAAGGATAAAGTGTTCGGGTGCCTCCCAACTAGTGCTTCTTTATTGTCATTAGCTTGACATTCCTCCATCTTTAGCTGAGCTTGTAGCTCACTCTCTGCTCCTCCAATGAGCCTCCTGATGCCAAGGCATCTTAGGCTAGTTTCACTAGCCTTTTTCTTTTATTTTTAGTTGTTTTATGCATTTTCTTGAGCCTTAAGTAATCATTTGGGCCAAATAGTCATGCTTGTCTTAAATCATTCAAACATGAAGATTTTGATGCAAATTCCATGAGTTTTTAGTTATATTCCTTGAATGCTATGAATGGAAGAATTCTCATGAATTTTAGCAAGACTTTGATGCAGTTGTTTGGATGATTTTAGGGAAGAAGAGGCTAGGCAAAGAAGCAACAAAAATCAATGAAGGAAGCCTGGATATCATTTATAGCGTTTAAGTTCCAGTTTAAGCTTAAACTGGAACTTAAATGCCAGGAAGGGAATTGCTCCAGGATGCTTCCAACGTTTAAGCTCCAGTTTAAGCTTAAACTGGAGCTTAAACGTGTTATATGGAACAGCTTGACCATGCCTTCTTCAAACATAAATAACTTGAGCTACAAAACTCCAAATGAGGTGATTCAAAATGCATTGGAAAGAAGACATCTAGAGCTTTCCAAGCATATATGGCATGCATGGTGGATACTAAAAATTGAGGGAGAAAACAGCCCCGTAATGTGCATAGAAGAGCATAGTACCAACATGCAATCAGGCCAGCTGACCTCTTCACCTTCCATGGAGTATAACTCGAGTTGTAGAACTCTAAATGATGCGCTTCCAGTTGCATTGGAAAGTATACATCCAGAGCTTTCCAACGATGTATAGAAGTATGGGGTGGACAATGCAACTGAGCTCCCAAAATTGGCATTTTCGAGCACGTTTAAGTGACTTAAACGTTGGCTTAAACGCTGTCAAACCAACCAGCAACCTTGTCACCTTCAATCAAGCATAACTTGAGCTATAGAGATCCAATTGAGGTGCTTCCAGTTGCGTTAGAAAGCTGACATCCATAGCTTTCCAACGAGGTATAATAGTCTATATTTGGCATCAAATTGGCAAGGTTGACAAGAGAACAAAGTGACGACTCAAGAAAGGGGGGTGCAACGTTTGAGTGTAGTTTAACGGATCATTATCCTTTTTGGATCAATTATGTCACTCTACCCTTCAAGCAAGCAAGGCCCATCAACAACACCAAACCAAGGCCACAAGAATCATCTAGAATAGTTTATTTTTGATTGTAATTTGCTTTTAATTTCATTTTCATTTTGTAATTTAGGGAGCCTATTTAAAAGCCTTAGTTTCTGCATTTGAGACGGACGGGGATTGAAGGGGAACCCAGCCCCTGAGGGGGGATTTTTTGACAGCGAGATTTTTGGATCATTTTCTAGTTTTACTTTGTGTAATTGAATTCAGAGCTATGACTCACTAAACCCCTTTCATTGGGTTAGGGAGCTCTATTGTAATTCAATAAATCAATAATAGTTTTTATCTTCTTCTTCAATCTTTTCTCTTGAATTTTGTTAGAAAGCTTCTCGATCTAATTCCATTGGTTAGTTGTCTTGGGAAAGAAACTATCCATAATTAGAATCCTTCGGAACCTTGGGAAAGGAATGGAGGATTCATGCTAGAGAAGCTTTCTCACAGTGAATTGGATTGGGGTTTGGATGGATATTGTGACATGTAATCCTACCAAATTGTGGTTCGGAGATCTCAATATCTCCTGAAACCCAATGAATTCCCCATTTCTGATCTACACTTTCTTTTTACATTCTGCAATTAAATTCATGCAATCACCCCCATCCCCTTTTAATTTCAGCACTTTAACTTCTCGCTCTTTAATTCATGCAATTTAAGATTCCGCAATTCTCATCTAAATCTTGATTCCGCTCAACTAGAACAAACTTCTAATCCAAATTGCTCATTCAACCAATCCTTGTGGGATTCGACCTCACTCTATTGTGAGTTTTTACTTGACGATAACCGGTGCACTTGCCGGAAGAAATTTTTGCCGATTGTGCAATTTCCTAAAATCATAGCTATCAAGTTTATGGCTATCACCTCCCAAGTAGTGTTTGAGTCTATGGCCATTGACAGAGAAAGTTCTCTGAGTCTTGTCTTCCATGAGCTCCACATGACCATAGGGAAACACCTTGAGTTTGGTAAAAGGTCCTGACCATCAAGACTTAAGTTTTCCAAGGAAGAACTTGAGTCTTGAGTTGTAGAGTAACACTTTTTGTTCTTCAATGAACTCTCTTCTTGCTATCTTTTGGTCATGCCACCTTTTTGTGTTTTCTTTGTAGATTTTTGCATTCTCATATGCTTGATTTCTAAACTCTTGCAGCTCATTGAGTTGCATTAATCTCTTTTCTCCAGTAGCCTTTTCATCAAAATTGAGTAGTTTTAGAGCCTAGAAAGCTCTGTGCTCTAATTCAACTGGTAAGTGGCAAGCCTTGCCGAAAACTAGTTAGTATGGTGACATCCCAATGGAGGTCTTGAATGCTGTCCTGTAGGCCCATAGAGCATCGTCTAGCTTCCCAGACCAGTCTTTTTGTGAACATCCAACAGTTTTTTCTAATATTCGTTTTAGCTCTCTGTTGGAGATCTCGGCTTGCCCGTTGGTCTATGGGTGTATGGAGTTGCCACTTTGTGTTTTACTCCATATCTGAGAAGGAGTACCTCCAATTGTTTGTTGCAGAAGTGTGACCCCCCATCACTAATGAGAGCTCTAGGAACTCCAAATCTACTGAAGATGTTCCTTCTCAAGAAGCTTATCACAACCTTGTTGTCATTTGTTGCAGTAGCTATGGCCTATACCCATCTTGAAACATAATCAACGGTCACTAATATGTAGCTATTTGAGTACAAGGTTGGGAAGGGTCCCATGAAATCTATTCCCCATACATCAAATAGTTCTAGCTCTAATATGTATTGCTGTGGCATCTCATTTCTCTTAGTCAGATTGTCGGCCCTTTGACATTCATCACACCTTGACACCATTTTTTGGCATCCTTAAATACTATTGGCCAGTAAAATCCGGATTGGAGCACCTTTGCTGCTGTCCGTTCTCCACTAAAGTGACCTCTATATGATGATCCATGGCATTGCCATAGCACCTCTTGCCCTTCTTCATGGGATATACACCTTCTTAGGACACCATTAGTACACTTTTTGAACAAGTAGGGGTCATCCCAAATGTAGTGTTTGGCATCTTTGATTAGCTTATTCCTCATGTGCTTGTTGATGTTTGTTGGTAACTCCCCTATAGCCTTGAAGTTAGCTATGTCTGCAAACCAAGGGGCTACTTGAATCATCATCAATTGTTCATCAGGGAAGCTTTCATTTACTGCAACTTGCTGCATTTCTTCTTCTTGTGGGATCCTTGAGAGGTGGTCAGCTACTTTGTTTTCTGCTCCGCTCCTATCTTTAATCTTAATATCAAATTCTTGGAGGGGTTTAGATTCTTGTTTGGTAAGCAAGTACTTGAGTGCTGCATGATCAGTGAACACAATTACTTTTGAGCCAATAAGATATGATCTATACTTATCAAAATTAAAAACTATGGCTAAAAGTTCTTTCTCTGTGGTGGTATAGTTCCTTTGATTCTTGTTAAGGAATTTTCTAGCATAGTAGAATACATGTACTAGCTTGTCTCTCCTCTGTCCTAAGACAGCACCAACAGCAAAATCAGATGCATCACACATTAGTTCAAAGGGAAGATCCCAAATTGGTGGTGCTATAATAGGTGTAGAGGAGAGTCTCTTTTTAAGTTCATCAAAGGCTACCACACATTCTCTATAAAAAACAAATGGAGTATTCGAGACAAGTAAGTTGTTAAGGGGTTTCGCAATCTTTGAAAAGTCTTTAATAAACCTCCTATAGAACCCAGCATGTCCCAAAAAGCTTCTGATTGCTTTGACACTGCAAGGTGGAGGTAATTTTTCAATTACTTCCACTTTTTCTCTATCTACTTCTATGCCATCTTTTGAGATCTTGTGTCCAAGAACTACCCCTTCAGTTACCATAAAATGGCACTCTTCCCAATTTAGAACAAGGTTGGTTTCTTGACACCTTTTTAGCACAAGAAAAAGATGGTATAGGCAATCAGAATATGAGTCCCCAAACACAGAGAAATCATCCTTGAATACTTCTATGAAATTCTCAATCATATCTGAAAAAATGGAGAGCATGCACCTTTGGAATGTGGCAGGTGCATTGCACAATCCAAAGGGCATCCTCCTATAAGAAAAAATGCCATATGGACAAGTAAATGAAGTTTTTTCCTGATCATTGGGGTCTACTACAATCTGGTTGTAGCCCAAATACCCGTCTAGAAAACAGTAGTACTCATGTCCTGACAATCTTTCAAGCATCTGGTCCATGAAGGGCAGGGGAAAGTGATCTTTCCGGGTGGCTTTATTAAGTTTCCGGTAGTCAATGCACATACGCCATCCGGTTACCGTTCTTGTGGGTATCAATTCATTCTTCTCATTTGCCACAACAGTGATCCTCCCTTTCTTAGGAACTACTTGCACCGGGCTTACCCAAGGGCTATTCGAGATGGGGTAAATCACCCTTGCTTGCCATAATTTCAAAACTTCCTTCTGAACTACTTCATTTATAGTTGGGTTCAACCTCTTTTGTTGCTGTTTTGAGGGTTTGGCATCCTCTTCAAGTAAGATTTTATGCATGCACATTGACGGACTGATCCCCTTTAAATCTGAAAGTGTCCAGCTTATGTCATCCTTGTGTTGTCTCAGCACTCAGATAAGTTCATCTTCTTGCTTCTTGCTCATACTTGAATTTATGATCACTGGGTAAGTGTGATTAGTGCCCAGGTATGCATACTTCAAGCTGGGAGGTAAGGCTTTCAGCTCCAATTTTGGTGCATCTGTATTTTTGTTGTCTGTGGTAGTTGGCATGATTGAGCTCCTCAAGGTTGCTTGTTCCAGCTCAATGTTTTCTTCACATTGTTCTTCCCCCATAACTTCTTGAACTATCTGTTCTATGATATCTACCATCATGCATTCTCCTATGGAAGTGCATCCCTTGAGGCATCTCAGGGATTTCTTGATGATGAGCTTCCTCATGCATCTCTTGAGAACCATGAAGGGTCTCTCTTGCTTGCTCCATCCTCTTCTTGGTGATGGGCTTATCCTCTTCAATGGAGATGTCTCCTTCTATGATAACTCCAGCTGAGTAACATAGATGGCAAATAAGGTGAGGAAAAGCTAGCCTTGCCATGGTGGAGGGCTTGTCGGCTATTTTAAGCTCCTTCCACACATATGTCCATAAGGACTTGGTCCAACCTTTGATTAAAGTTGACCCTTCTAGTGTAGGGGCGTTCATCTCCTTGCATCATGGGCAAGTGAAACACCAACCTCACATTTTCCGGACTAAAATCTAAGCATTTCCCCCGAACCATTGTGAGATAATTCTTTGGATTCGGGTTCATACTTTGATCATGGTTCCTAGTGATCCATGCATTGGCATAGAACTCTTGAACCATTAAGATTCTGACTTGTTGCATGGGGTTGATTAGGACTTCCCAACCTCTTCTTCGGATCTCATATTGGATCTCCGGATACTCATTTTTCTTGAGCTTGAAAGGGACCTCAGGGATCACCTTCTTCTTTGCCACAACATCATAGAAGTGGTCTTGATGGCTATTGGAGATGAATCTCTCCTTCTCCCATGACTCGGAGGTGGAAGCTTTTGTCTTCCCTTTCCCTTTTCTAGAGGATACTCCGGCCTTAGGTGCCATTGATGGTAATGGAAAAAACAAAAAGCTTATGCTTTAACCACATCAAACTTAAAATATTGCTCGTATGCTTTGACCACACCAAACTTAAAATATTGCTCGTCCTCGAGCAATAGAAGAAAGAAGAGAAGAAGAAGAAGAAGATAATATGGTAGAGAGGGAGAGATGTAGGTTCGGCCAAGGTGAAGAAGAGGTGGTTGTGTTGTGTGAAAATGAAGTAGAATGGAAGGGTATATATAGGGAGAGGGGAGGGTGTATGTTCGACCATTTAGGGTGGGAATGGGTAGGAAAATGTTTTTGAATTTTGAAGGTTGGTGGGGTGTATGGGGAAGAGTGGATGGATGTGAGTGGTGAAGGGGGTAATTGGGAAGAGGGATGTGAGTGGTGAAGGGGGTAATTGGGAGGAGGGATTGAGGTGATTGGTGAAGGGTTTTGGGAAGTGTGACATAGGGAAGAGTAAAATAGGATTAGGAGATAAGGTGGGAATATGTTAGCTGGGGATCCTGTGGGGTCCACAGATCCTCAGGTGATCTTGTGGGGTCCACAGATCCTGGGGTGTCAAGGAATTCCATCCCTGCACCAAATAGGCATGTAAAATGCCTTTACACACCATTCTGGCGTTTAAACGCCGAGTGGTGCACATTCTGGGCGTTCAACGCCCACATGTAACATGTTTCTGGCGTTGAACGCCAGTTTTATGCTTGTTACTGGCGTTCAACGCTAGCTTTTCCTTTAGGCACATTCCTGGCGTTCAGCGCCAGAATGTTGCTTGTTTCTGGCGTTCAGCGCCAGATTCATGCTCTATTCTGGCGTTGAACGCCAGCCAGATGCTTCTTACTGGCGTTGAACGCCAGTCTGTGCTTTCTTCAGGGTGTGATTTTTTTCTTCTGCTGTTTTTGATTTTGTTTTTAATTTTTATGAATTTTTCGTGACTCCTCATGATCATGTACCTAATAAAACACAAAATAACAATAAAATAAAAATTAGATAAATAAAATTGGGTTTCCTCCCAACAAGCACTTCTTTAATGTCAATAGCTTGACAGTGGCTCTCATGGAGCCACAAAGGTGATCAGATCAATGTTGTATAGTCCCAACACCAAACTTAGAGTTTGGATATGGAATCTTGACACCAAACTTAGAGTTTGGTTGTGGCCTCACAACACCAAGCTTAGAGTTTGACTGTGGGGGCTCTTCTTGACTCTGAACTGAGAGAAGCTCTTCATGCTTACTCTCTTTTGTCACAGAGGGATGGCCATGTGCCTTAAACATAAGGTAGTCCCTATTCAATTGAAGGACTAATTCACCTCTGTTGACATCTATCACAGCTCCTACTGTAGCTAGGAAAGGTCTTCCAAGGATGATGCATGCATCCTCTTCCTTCCTAGTGTCTAAGATTATAAAATCAACAGGGATGTAAAGGCCTTCAACCTTTACTAACACACCCTCCACTATTCCATAAGCTTGTCTCAATGACTTGTCTGCCAATTGTAATGAGAACAAGGCAGGTTGTACCTCAATGATTCCCAGCTTCTCCATTACAGAGAGTGGCATAAGATTTATCCCTGATCCTAGATCACATAGAGCTTTTTCAAAGGTCATGGTGCCTATGGTACAAGGTATTAAGAACTTGCCAGGATCTTGTCTCTTTTGAGGTAGAGTTTGCTAAATCCAGGTATCTAGTTCATTAATGAGCAAGGGAGGTTCACTTTCTCAAGTCTCATTACCAAACAACTTGGCATTCAGCTTCATGATAGCTCCTAAATATTGAGCAACTTGCTCTCCAGTCACATCTTCATCCTCTTCAGAGGAAGAATAGTCTTCAGAGCTCATGAATGGCAGAAGGAGATTTAATGGAATCTCTATGGTCTCTATATGAGCCTCAGATCCCTTTGGATCCTTAATAGGAAATTCCTTCTTGCTTGAGAGACGTCCGAGGAGGTCTTCCTCACTAGGATTTTCGTCCTCCTCCTCCCTTGTGCATTCGGCCACATTGATCACATCAATGGCCTTGCACTCTCCTTTTGGGTTCTCTTCTGTATTGCTTGGGAGAATACTGGGAGGAGTTTCAATGACTTTCTTACTCAGCTGGCCTACTTGTGCCTCCAGATTTCTAATGGAGGACCTTGTTTCACTCATGAAACTGAAAGTGGCCTTTGACAGATCAGAGACTAAATTGGCTAAATTAGAAGTGTTTTGTTCAGAATTCTCTGTCTGTTGCTGAGAAGATGATGGAAAAGGCTTGCTATTGGTCAGCCTATTGCATCCACCATTGTTAAAGCCTTGTTGAGGCTTTTGTTGATCCTTCCATGAGAAATTTGGATGATTTCTCCATGATGGATTATAGGTGTTTCCATAAGGTTCACCCATGTAATTAACCTCTGCCATGGCAGGGTTCTCAGGATCATAAGCTTCTTCAGAAGCTGCCTCTTTAGTACTGTTGGATACATTTTGCCATCCATTCAGACTTTGAGAAATCATGTTGACTTGCTGAGTCAACACTTTGTTCTAAGCCAATATGGCATTCAGAGCATCAATTTCAAGAACTCCTTTCTTCTGAGGTATCCCATTATTCACTGGAATTCCTCTCAGAAGTGTACATGAATTGGTTGTTTGCAACCATGTCAATGAGTTCTTGAGCCTCTTCAGGCGTTTTCTTGCTGGTTAGTTGAACGGAGTTGTGAATTCAAATAAAGACAATTATTGAATAAATCCATACAAGTACAAAGAATAGTGATCACAATTTCGTCCACCAGGCCATAATAGAATATATCTAATATGGTCCATTCTGAAAACATGTCAGATGGACATCTTTTGGTCAGCTGCTTGTATCTTTCCCAAGCTTCATAGAGGGATTCACCATCTTTTTGTTTGAAGGTTTGAACATCCACTCTCAGCTTGCTCAGCTTTTGAGGAGGAAAGAATTTATCCAAGAAGGCAGGGACCAGCTTATCCCAGGAGTCCAGGCTATCCTTGGGTTGTGAATCTAACCATATTCTAGCTTTGTCTCTTACAGCAAAAGGGAAAAGCATGAGTCTGTAGACTTCAGGATCAACTCCATTCGTCTTTACAGTCTCACAAATCTGCAAGAACTCAGTTAAAAACTGGTAAGGATCTTCAGATGGAAGTCCATAAAACTTGTAGTTTTGTTGCATTAAGGCAACTAGCTGAGGTTTTAGCTCAAAATTATTGGCTCCAATGGCAGGAATGGAGATGCTTCTTCCATCAAATTTGGATGTTGGCTTTGTGAAGTCACCAAGCATTCTCCTTGCATTATTATTGTTTTTGGCTGCCATCTCCTTCTCTTGTTCGAAAATTTCTGAAAGGTTGTTTCTGGATTGTTATAATTTAGTTTCTCTTAGTTTCCTTTTCAGAGTCCTTTCAGGTTCAGGATCAATTTCAACAAGAGTGGCTGAAGAAGAGAAACGTCGTCCATAGAAAGCCCACCATAGGGGGCAATTTGCTGGTCAACAAATTCGATAGCATCAAAATCTGGGGCATCCAGGTTGAAGGGCTCGGATGTTTTTTGCTTCTTATTAGGATGGGCACCAGGAGCTGCAGCAGAAGATAGTGGAGGATCAACCAGACGAACCCGAGGAATAGGAATCGCTTTCCTCGGCCCGGGAGAACTCGGAATAAGAGGTTTAACTGGAGCTTGGGAAGATTCCTCGCCGACTACTTTGGCCGAAATGTTTAAAGCAGCAGTTGCCTTCTTCGCCTTCTTGAAGGCCTTTATGGAGTCATTGTTCTTAGACATCTCTGCAAAACACGAAAACAACCACGACAAAGAGTTACAAAAGAGGAACAAGAAAGGAAATAAATATAGAGGCAAGTCGGGCCAATAGACAAACAAAATACCCAAAACAGGCCGAACCAATAACGGATTGTTCAGAAATCTCTTCGTATCCAGATGGGGAGGCTTCCCCCACAAATCCTCAAGAACGACTACAAAAGCACGCTCGACATCATCAAGCATCTCCCAAGTATAGCGAGATACTCTTACAACCTTCTGCCACTCTAGAGGAAAAGAGGGCTCGTCATTTTCATCAAGAAAAAAGGGGCGGGCCCCCTCAACAGCTCGAACTTTAAAGAAATAATTCTTGAAGTCCTTAAAGGACTCATCATACATCGCAAACACTTTATGGCCCTGGGCGGACCGGAAAGAAATCCAAGAAGCTTTCTTTTTTGAAGAGCCGCCAGGCTTGGCAGAAACAAACAAGTAAAGAAACAGAGTCTGGGAAGGTGTTACATCTAGTTCATGATAGAGAAGTTGAAAAATTTTAATAAAACCCCAGGAATTGGGGTGAAGCTGGGATGGAGCAATATTACACGACCACAATAGGTCAGTTTCAAAAGCAGTAAAAGGAAAAGTAACATTCAATTAGCTGAAAAAGTATTCATAGGCATAGAAGAAAGGACGCTCCCTCTCGATGGAAGTTGGAAAGCAAACCCTCTCATCAGAATCAGGGGCAATAAGCTCGTAATCCCCTCGCGAGCATTGTTCCCACAAATCCTATGACGCTTCCTCAGCTCTGTGCAAAATTCAGCATCCACAACGGAAACACACAACAAAACAAGAGAGTCCAGCCAATCGGACATCCCCTCGGGAACTCTGGAAGACATCTCTACAATGTTATTGCGAGAAGACATGAGGCCAACTAAATCCTACAAAGTAAGAAAAAAAGATAGAGCTTACTACAAACATCTCGGATAGGGAGAAAACAACTCGGTCAAAACTTCTCTGACAATGAAACCACGAAAAGGAAAACCCCAAGACTCAAACCAAAGTCCTGGGGCATCCTTTGGAGGCAGCAATAAAGCAAGGTTTCCAGAAATACTCTACAGCTTACATCCTAGCATTTCTCAAAAAAAAAAAAAAGGAACCAAAACAACAAAGCGCTTTTCATCAATGAAAAATACAGCAACAAAGCATGGAATCGTTAAAGATGCAACCTTTTTTCAAAAGATTAGCAATCTCCAAAAAAGGTAAGAAATGGATGCAGATTTTCTAAACCAGTATCAAAAAGCAACCAGAAAGCAACAGTAAAATCCAAGAAAAACCGCAAACAAGAAAGCCAAGGAAAACACATTTACAGTGACGAACAAACACAAAGATCAAGGTTCAAGCTTTCAAACATGCAAAATCAGAAGCTTCACCAAAAAACTAAAGATGAAGCTACGAAAGAAGCAAGAAAGCTAGTACCAACTTGGAATGAGTAGCAAGCTTCAAAGAAACTGAAGATAGAAGATGAAATCTGGGAAAGCCTTCTCACAAA
>NC_029773.3:38294424-38304464 GCF_000817695.3 Arachis duranensis | reverse complement strand
TCTCAATCTCACCTTGAGATCTCTCTCTGTTTTGAGCTACTGCACATTTGAGAAATTGATATTTGAATTCCTTTATTCCACTGCTTGATCTTCAATTCTCTTGCAATTGTTTTCAGAACTTGGATCTAGGAAGGCATTGAGATCTAGACTTAGTTATCTAGTCTCTTGAGTCCTGAGATCTGGAATTTTCATTTTAAATTTCCTTGTTTAATCGCTACACCAAGCTGATTTTCATTTTCGTTTAAGATCTGGTTTAATTGAATCCATCTTCTACTCTTCCGTTTGTTGAATTTTACTTTCCTTGGTTAATTTCTGCAATCCCATATCCCTAACCTATTTAAGTCTCTGCAATTTACATTTCTTGCAATTTAAGTTTCTGCAGTTTACATTACTTGCACTTTAAGATTCAGTTCTTTTTCTTTTTTTTGTTCCCTTTAATTTCCTGCAAATCACCCATTCCCCTTTACATTCTCTGCAATTTAATTCCTGTCAACACAATTTCACACAACCAACACTTGTTTGCTTGACTAAATCAACCACTAAACTAAAGTTGCTCAATCCTTCAATCCCTATGGGATCGACCTCACTCCCATGAGTTTTATTACTTGATGCGACCCGGTGCACTTGCCGGTGAGTTTTCTGTCGGATCATTTTCCGCACATCAAGGTGGAGGTCCTTAGAAAAAGGAGGACGGGATACGCTTTGTCAAGACCCTTGGAAGCTTCTTTGCGTAGGTTGTCATCTACTTCTACATTTGAGTTGGTGAAATGCATTTCTAATAGCTTTATTATTCCACTCGAGTATGGCTTGCTCAAAACGGATGGCCAACTTAGAGAACTTTGTGAGATAAAGCGTAAGATAAGGATGTTTCGTGGTTGGCATTGCAAATCAAGGCTCCTTATGGTTGACACATCGAAGATGAGGTACAAAGGTTTGGCTAGTGCGCAATTAGGTGGGTCTAGAAGGAGGATTTGGCATTTCATTGAGAATTCATCTTGCTCACCACCCAAATGGAATAATGATGATCAATTTGAAGATGGGTGTAGAAACAAGATATGAGATCCGGGAATACATGAGGATCACTTTTGGGAGCCCTTAGCTTGTGTGGAACTCCATCAAGGCTTGGAGGCATTACTTTTGAAGAATAGAGCTTATTGGAAGTCCAAGCATTGGTGTATGTTCAAGGATGTATTCAAACACAAGCCACCTTGATGAGGAGCTCCCCATAAGTCCAACTTAAGGACAATAAACAAAAGTGCTAGGTGGGAGACACCCCACCATGGTAACATCTTTTCATTATTTTTCTATTTTTGTAAAGATTGGCAATAAGTTTAATTCATACTTTGATTGGTTTGTTAGTAGTTTAGCATATTAAATAAGGTTTTATGGTGTCTTGGTAGCTGTTTGGAAGTTTGGAATGCTTGGTTTGGTGCAAAAACATAGAAAAATTTTGAAAAACAGAGCACCAACCCACGCGTATGCGTCACTCACGCGTACGCGTGGCCCCAAGTTTTTCGCCAATCCACGCGTACGTGTCACCCACGTGTATGCGTGGATTCAAAATTTCAACCTCCACACAAATTCGAGAGAGTCGTGCCTACTTCATGCCAACTTTGTACGCGAGGCACAAGACCACCTACACGTACGCGTGACCCACGCGTGCGCGTCGCCTCTCTAATTTGCCATGCATGCGTATGCGTGACCCACGCGTACGCGTCGCTCCTATTTCGCCACCCCATGCTTACGCGTGCACCATGCGTGCACGTGGATCACCTTATTTCACACACATCTTCTCTTCTTTTCCTTCTATTTCTTTCCTTCTCCTTTCTTCCTCTCTTCTCCCACCCACTTTCCAACACTACCAAACACCATTTATACCCATTCCTTTTAGTTAGTTAGTTGTTTAGTTAGTTTTCTATTTTTCATACTAACTATTGGATTATTAATTTTGTTTATTGTTTGTTGCGGCTTAATATTGACTAAATGCTATTTTAGCATCATTATTTGGATATTCATTGTTGGATTCTCTTGTTGAGGTTACAATTCATTACTTGGTTTTGAACTTTTCATGCTTAACATTTGTGGATATCAAGTACATGTTACATCTCCTTCAAGCTTGTTAATTCTTTTGAATTGCATGATTTGGCCACCATGTGATTTGAATCCTTTTCTTTGATTAGGCAACTTCTTGTTGGATGTTGTGCATTTCTCTTAATGCATTGTGCTTCTTGATTATATACATCCATATGTTATATATTTGCTTGAATGCTTTCATGCTTCTTTATTTCTTGTTTGGTTGTCTTAACCTACGAGCTTAGAGTATTTCAAGCACACTAGAATGAGTGAAGTGCATGATTCTTTTGTGAAATTATGGCAAATCTCTTTATATTAGTATGTGTTCTAAACTACGCACAACTTAGAATGCACACTCACTTTTATCCATATCGCACATTGGGACTTCATTCTAGTGATCTAACTCATTCCAACAATGTATGCGTCCTTGCTTTTACATTTCCTTTTCTTACTATCCTGCCTTTTGATTTCATGATGAGTCATCTTAAGCAAAAACGAAAGTGGAGAAAGAACATGCAGCACCAGTTGACCTACTAGCTAAAGGTAGCAACCGGTATAGTCACCGTACCCCCTTGTTCATCTTTGGATGCACTGAGGACGGTGCAAACTTTTAAGTGTGGGGAGGTTGTCTGGTGCACGAAATTGCAATCACACTTTTGCAATCTGCACAACTAACCAGCAAGTGCACTGGGTCGTCCAAGTAATATCTTACGTGAGTAAGGGTCGACCACGGAGATTGTTGGCTTGAAGCAAGCTATGGTTATCTTATTATTCTTAGTCAGGATACCAATAGGGTTCTTTAGCCTCAATTGTAAAAAGTGAAAGTGCATAAAATAAGTAATTATTACTCAATAATGGAGAATATGTTGGAGTTTTGGAGATGCTTTGTCTTCTGAATTTGTGTAACATAATGCTTCCTCACTTTCAAAAGTGCAAACTTCCTTCCATGACAAGCTGTATGTAGGGTGTCACCGTTGTCAATGGCTACTTCCCATCCTCTCAGTGAAAATGGTCCAAATGTTCTGTCACAGCACGGCTAATCATCTGTTGGTTCTCGATCATGTCAGAATAGAATCCATTGATTCTTTTGCGTTTGTCATCACGCCCAACAACCGTGAGTTTGAAGCTCGTCACAACCATTCAATCCTTGAATCCTACTCGGAATACCACAGACAAGGTTTAGACTTTCCGGATTTTCATGAATGCCGCGATCAATTATAGCTTATACCACGAAGATTCTAATTAAGAAATCTAAGAGATACTCATTCAATCTGATGTAGAATGGATGTGGTTGTCAGGCACAAGTTTATAGGTTGAGGAAGGTGATGAGTGTCATGGATCATCACCTTCTTCATAGTGAAGCGCGAATGAACATCTTAGATAGGAACAAGCGTGTTTGAATGGAAAACAGAAATAATTGCATTAATCCATCGAGACGCTGCAGAGCTCCTCACCCCCAACAATGGAGTTTAGAGACTCATGCCGTCAAAGAGTATAAAAATTTAGATCTAAAAATGTCATGAGATACAAAATAATACTCTAAAAGTTGTTTAAATACTAAACTAGTAACCTAGGTTTACAGAAAATGAGTAAACTAGGATGGATAGTGCAGAGATCCACTTCTGGGGCCCACTTGGTGTGTGCTAGGGCTGAGACTTAAGCTTCTCACGTGTCTGGGCTGTTTCTGGAGTTGAACGCTAGGTTGTAACCTGTTTCTGGCGTTGAACTCCAACTTGCAACCAGTTTCTGGCGCTAAACGCCAAACTGCAACATGGAACTGGCATTGAACACCAGTTTACGTCATCTATCTTCGCGCAAAGTATGGACTATTATATATTTCTGGAAAGCCCTGGATGTCTACTTTCCAACCCAACTGAGAGCCTGCCAATTGGACTCCTGTAACTCCAAAAACTCCATTCCGAGTGCAAGGAGGTCAGAATCCAACAACATCAGCAGTCCTTTTTCAGCCTAAATAAGATTTTTGCTCAACTCCCTCAATTTCAGCCAGAAAATACCTGAAATTATAAAAAACACACAAACTCATAGTAAAGTCCAGAAATATGAATTTTTCCTAAAAACCAACTAAAACACTCTAAAATCTACATAAAATTACCCCCAAAAAGCGTATAAAATATCCGCTCATCACAACACCAAACTTAAACTGTTGCTTGTCCTCAAGCAACTAGATAAATAAAGTAGGATAAAAAGAAATTAAGAAGCAATAATATCTCAGAGTTTTAAGTGAAGCTCAGATTCTAATTAGATTAGCAGGACTAGTAGCTTTTTGCTTTTGAACAGTTTTGGCATCTCACTTTATCCTTTGAAATTCAGAATGATTGGCATCCATGGGAACTCAAAATTCAGATAGTATTATTGATTCTCCTAGTTTAATATGTTGATTCTTGACCACAACTAGTTTATGAGTCTTGGCCATGGCCCTAAGCACTTTGTTTTCCAGTATTATCACCAGATACATAAACGCCACAGACACATAATTGGGTAAACCTTTTCAGATTGTGACTTAGCTTTGCTCAAGTCCCCAATTAGAGGTGTCTAGAGTTCTTATGCACACTCTTTTGCTTTAGATCACGACTTTAACCACCCAGTCTCAAGCTTTTCACTTGGACCTGCATGCCACAAGCACATGGTTAGGGACAGCTTGATTTAGCCGCTTAGGCCTGGATTTATTTCCTTGGGCCCTCCTATCCATTGATGCTCAAAGCCTTCGATCCTTTTTACCCTTGCCTTTTAGTTTAAAAGGCTATTGGCTTTTTCTACCTCTTTTGCTTCTTTTTTTTCTTTTTTTTATAGTTTTTTTTACTGCTTTTTCTTGCTTCAAGAATCACTTTCATGATTTTTCAGATCAACAATAATATTTCTCTTGTTCATCATTCTTTCAGGAGCCAACTATTTTAACATTGATAAAATTCAATATAAAAAATATGCACTATTCAAGCATTCATTCAGAAGACAAAAAGTATTACCACCACATATAAATAATTAGAATTTCCTTATTAGGAACTCGAAAAAATTAAATTGCCTCTTTATTCTAAAAATCTACTATTTTATTCATGTTTGATGATGATGAGAAAAATAAATTATAGCTTAATTGGAAATAAAATCAAAACAGATATACTAATTACTACTACTCATATATAACTTCTAAGGTATATTCCTAATAAGAACAATTATCACAGAATTAAGTTTAAGATTAGGACTCAACAACCTTTGGTTTGGGAGATGATGGGTGCTCCTTCAACTTGTGGGGTGTCTGGTCCTTCAAGAGACAGCTTCTGGCGCTTTAGCTCCTGTATCTCCGAATATTCGTCTTCTTTTAGATCGAATTTAACTTCTGGGATCACTAATCTCAGACCCATTATTTTGTGGTAATGGTCTGCATGTTCTTTGGTTAAGAACTTTTCTTATTTCCAAAGTGGTTTTGGAATATTCTCTTTCTTGCCTCTTGAAGTAGTTTGTTTTCCCTTAGGTGCCATGATCTTGAAGAGTTTTAGCTCAGTGATCATGGAAAAACACACCAAACTTAGAGGTTTGCTTGTCCTCAAGCAAAAGAAAGGAAAGGGGCGGAATAGAAGGAGAGGCAATTTCGAAATTTCAAAAGATATGATGAGATTTTGAAAAAGATAACTTTGAATTCAAAAGATAATATGATGAGTTTGAAAAAGATTTGAGAAGAAATTAAAAAGATTTGAAAAGAATTCAAAAAGATAATTAAGTTTTGAAAAAGGTTTGAAAAGATATTAAAGAAAAATTAAGAAACATGTTTAGGATTAAAAATTTTTGGAATTGAAGTTGAAAGATGAGAGTTTGTAATATGTTTATGCAAGAAATCATGAATTGAAACATGAAAAAATGAAAAAATTTGAAGTGAAAATGAATTTACCACCTCCCCACAATCCTGGCGTTAAAAGCCCAAATGCTGCATGTTTTAGGCGTTTAACACTCATTTGCAGCTTCTCCTGGGCGTTCAACACCCAGTTGTTGCTTCTAGCTGGCGTTGAACGCCAGGAACTCCTTTGTCACTGGGCGTTTTTCTAAACGCCCAGGACGCTGTAAATCTGGCATTAAACGCCCAGAAGGTGCTTCTTTCTGGTGTTCAACGCCCAGAAGATGCTTCTTTCTGGCGTTTAACGCCCATATGGCTATCCTTACTGGCGTTGAACGCCCAGTAGGTGCTTCTTTTGGGCGTTCAACGCCCAAAATAGTTCTTACTGGCTTTTTCGCACCATTAAGCTTCCTTTTTGCTGTTTTATCCCGTGAATCCTTCTGTAACTCTGTGAACTCAAGCAATTGCTATTTTTACATTTGAAGATATTTGACATAAACCTGTAAAAATCAATTAATTAACAAATAAGCTTTGTAAATGGCTGGGTTGCCTCCCAGCAAGCGCTTCTTTATTGTCTTTAGCTGGACTATTACTGAGCTTTAATCAAGTCTCAGTTTTGAGCATTCTTACTCAAAATTGCTTTCAAGATAATGTTTAACTCTCTGTCCATAAACAATGAACTTTTTGTTAGAATCATTATCCTGAAGCTCCACGTATCCATATGGTGACACACTTGTAATCACATATGGACCTCTCCACAGGGATTTCAATTTTCCAGGGAATAATCTGAGCCTAGAATTAAACAGAAGAACTTTCTGCCCTGGCTCAAAGACTCTGGATGACAACTTCTTATCATGCCATTTTTTCACTTTCTCTTTGTAAATTTATGCATTTTCGAAAGCATTGAGTCTGAATTCCTCTAGCTCATTTAATTGGAGCAATCGTTTTTCTCTAGCTAACATGGAATCAAGGTTTAGAAATCTGGTTGCCCAATAGGCCTTGTGTTCCAGTTCCACTGGCAAGTGATACGCTTTTCCATACACCAGCTGGTATGGAGAAGTTCCTATAGGTGTCTTGAATGCTGTTTTGTATGCCCACAGAGCATCATCCAAGCTTATTGCCCAATCCTTTCTACGGTTAATTACAGTCCATTCCAGGATTCTTTTAAGTTCTCTGTTAGAGACTTCAGCTTGCCCATTTGTCTGTGGATGATCTGGAGTGGCGTTAAACGCCAACTCCTTACCTGTTTCTGGCGTCTAAACGCCGGAACTGTGCTTCCTTTGGGCGTTCAACACCAATTCCTTGCTTGTTTCTGGCGTTGAACGCCAAGACTGAGCATAGGTTGGGCGTTCAACGCCAGCTTCCCACCCATCTTCTGGCGTTTGAGCGCCATAATTATTCCTCTCTGGGCTCTGACTGTCCTCAGAGGGATTTTGGTAGTTTGCTCATTTCTTGGCTTCCTGCTACCTTGAAATGAGGTATTTAATGTTTTCCCACTTCTTAATTGAACTGTTTGGCACTCTTTTGTTATTTATTTTGATAACTGCTGTTCTGTTTGCTTCAACTGTACTTCCATATTCATATTAGCCATTCTTGTTTCTTGTAGTATCTCCTTGAATTCGGCTAGCTATTTTGTTAGAAAATCCAGTTGCTGATTGAATTCAGTAACTTGTTTTGCAGGACTAAGTTCAGCAGTTACTGTTTTAGCCTCTTCATTGATGGAAGGTTCACTGCTTAGGTACAGATGTTGATTTCTGGCAA
Organism: Arachis duranensis; assembly: GCF_000817695.3. Classification (NCBI taxonomy): domain Eukaryota; kingdom Viridiplantae; phylum Streptophyta; class Magnoliopsida; order Fabales; family Fabaceae; genus Arachis; species Arachis duranensis. The sequence continues at coordinate 38,296,786 of NC_029773.3, read as the reverse complement.
CTGTATCAATAAGCTCTTGAGCTTCTTCTATTGTCTTTCTTATGGGTATAGATCCACCAGCTGAGTGGCCTAGAGAAATCTGAACTCTCTCTGAAAGCCCATAATAGAAGATGTCTAACTGCACCCATTCTGAAAACATTTCAGAGGGGCATTTTCTTAGCATCTCTCTGTATCTCTCTCAGGCATTATAAAGGGATTCATTATCTCCTTGTTTGAAGCCTTGGATGCTCAGCCTTAACTGTGTCATCCGTTTTGGAGGAAAATAGTGATTCAGGAATTTTTCTGACAGTTGTTTCCATGTCTTTATGTTGTCCTTAGGTTGGTGATTTAACCACCTCTTAGCTTGGTCTTTTACAGCAAATGGAAACAGTAACAATCTGTAGACATCTTGATCTACTTCCTTACCATGCACTGTGTCAGCAATTTGTAAAAATTGTGCCAGAAACTCTGTAGGTTCTTCCTGTGGAAGACCGAAATACTGGCAACTTTGCTGCACCATGATAATAAGCTGAGGGTTCAACTCAAAGCTACTGACTCCGATGGAGGGTATACAGATACTACTCCCGTATGGAGCAGTAGTGGGGTTAGCATATGACCCCAGAGTCCTTCTAGACTGTTCATTTCCACTTAAGTCCATAATGGAAAAAGGGAGATGATGTGAATTTATTTTATTTATTTTATTATATATAAAAATTTTGAAATAATAATAATAAAATAAAATAAAGACGACAATAAAATTAAAAATATCTAAAAATAAAAATAAAATAAAATTAAAAAAAGAATTTAAAAATATTTTATGAAGATTTTCGAAAAAATGAGGAGAGAGAAAGTGGTTAGGATATTTTTGAAAAAGATATAATTTTTTTTAAATCTTAAAAGGATAAGATTTGAAAAAATTTGAAGTTGAAATCTGAATTTTTATATAAAAAAATTCGAAAATGTGGCTTAAAATTAGTTAGAAAAGACTCACGAACACCTTGAAGATTCACAAGAACAACAAGAACAAAAGAAAGAACACCAAACTTAAAATTTTTAGAAATCCAAAATAAATTTTCAAAAATTAAAGAAAATTAAAAAGAAAACACCAAACTTAAAGTTTGGCACAAGATTCAATCAAAGAAAAATTATTTTTGAAAAAGATTTTAAAAAGAAGATACCCAATTGCCAAGAACATAAACCAACGCTCTAGCCAACTGAGCTATAAATGTAACGTGCTTTAATATTGTATATAAAAAATATATTTTTGAAAACTAATATTTTGAAAAAGCACAAGGAAAACACGAAAAATACACAAAAATAGGAAAAACCAGAGATCAAATATGAAAATTTGTCAAGAACAATTTGAAGATCAAGGAAAAATAAAGAACATGCAATTCAAAAATTTAAAGGAAAATATAAAATATGCAATTGACACCAAACTTAAAATATAAAACTAAACTCACATAAAAATTAAAAAATAATAAGGAAAAAATAATATTTTTGAAAAAATTTTGAAAAGAAAATAAAGGACTCAGATTTAATGACTCTATAGCATAAAAAATAAATTGTTCCTAATCTAAGCAACCAAATAAACCTTTAGTTGTTCAAACTCGAACAATCCACGGCAACGGCGTGATGATTGAATTTTTGGCGGTATAAAATTTCATAAATGTATTCTCGTTGCAAGTATAGTTTCCAAACCAATCAAAAATCCTTTCATACAAAAGATTGTTTGTGACAAGTACAAACCTCTAAGATCTATAAACTGAAGTATTTAAACCTCGGGTCGTTCTCCCTAGGAATTACAATAAAGTGTCTTGTTATTGGTTAGAAATGTGTTTTGTGGTTTTGGATAAGAAGCATGAAAAGTAAATAGCAATGAAAATAAACTAACAACTATAAAAGGCTCTTGGCAAGGTATGAAAATTAGAAGTCCTATCCTAGTTATCCTTCTCAATTGTGATGAAAATTGTTCATTGCTACCACTTAGTTAACCCTTACTAAATAAAGAAAAGTCAAGTGGATGAATTAACTTGAGCCACAAGTCCTAGCCAACTCCCAAGGAAAGACTAGCTTTAGTGCACTCCAAACCAATTAGCAATCTCTCCAATTACCAATCAACAAAGGAATTAGATAACTCAAGTGTCACTAATTACTCTACCTAGGCCAAGAGGAACAAAATCTATACTATATCTAGAAGAGGCATTTCAAAAAACACATAAAAGGCAATAAAAGTAAACAACACAAATTGCAAGAATTAAAGAGAGATCTAACTACAAAGGCAAGAGATCAACAATAGAAAAGCAAAGAAGAACAATTATTATGAATTACCTCTTATTGAATTGAAAGAAAATGGAAGGAACAATAGTAGATCTACAACAAA
>NC_029773.3:38293956-38294302 GCF_000817695.3 Arachis duranensis | reverse complement strand
ATAATCCTAATCCTAATCCTAGAGAGAAGTGAGAGCTTCTCTCTCTAGAAACTACTTCTAAAACTAAACTATGACTAATGATCAAAAGTATGAAAAGTATGTAAAGTGTCCTCATTCCCCCTTCAATCTTTGGCTTAAATAGAATCAGAAATGAGTTGGATTGGGCCCACAAGGCTTCTAAAATCGCTGGCCACGTGTTGCATTAAGTGGGTAATGTGCCACTGGTGCGCGAAATTGTGAACAATACTTTTCACAACTCTCATAATCCCCGGTCATGAACCCCAAAAACTTGGTAGCTCAATACCATGGCATTACACAACTTCGCACAACTAACCAGCAAGTGCAC
>NC_029773.3:38293489-38293773 GCF_000817695.3 Arachis duranensis | reverse complement strand
ATAGAGATACTTATGTAATTCATTGGTAGGAATTTCAGATAAGCGTATGAAGATGCTGTGTTACTTCCGTCTCTCTGCTTTCCTACTATCTTCATCCAATCCTTCTTATTCCTTTCCATGGCAAGCTTGTGTAGGGTTTCACCGTTGTCAATGGCTACCTCCCATCCTCTCAGTGAAAACGATTGAATATGCTCTGTCACAGCACGCGGAATTCATCTGTCGGTTCTCGGTCAGGCCGGAATAGAATCCATCGATTCTTTTGCGTCTGTCACTAACGCCCCGCC
>NC_029773.3:38286246-38289016 GCF_000817695.3 Arachis duranensis | reverse complement strand
GCTCTCTGTCTGTTGCTGAGAAGATGATGGAAAAGGCTTGATATTGCTAAACCTGTTTCTTCCACCATTATTGTTATTGAAACCTTGTTGATGTCTCTGTTGATCCTTCCATGAAAGATTTGGATGATTCCTCCATGAAGGATTGTAGGTGTTTCCATTGGGTTCTCCCATGTAATTCACCTCTTCCATTGAAGGGTTCTCAGGATCATAAGCTTCTTCCTCAGATGAAGCTTCCTTAGTACTGCTTGGTGCATTTTGCATTCCAGACAGACTTTGAGAAATCAAATTGACTTGTTGAGTCAATATTTTATTCTGAGCCAATATGGCATTCAGAGCTTGTTCTGAGCCAGTATGGCATTCAGTGTGTCAATCTCAAGAACTCCTTTCTTTTGACTAGTCCCATTGTTCACAGGATTTCTTTCAGTAGTGTACATGAATTGGTTATTTGCAACCATTTCAATCAGTTCTTGAGCTTCTGCAGGCGTCTTCTTCAAATGAAGAGAGCCTCCAGCAGAGCTATCCAAAGACATCTTGGACAGTTTAGAGAGACCATCATAGAAATTAACTATGATGCTCCATTCAGAAAGCTTGTCAGAGGGACACTTTCTGATTAATTATTTGTATCTTTCCCAAGCTTCATAGAGGGATTCTCCTTCCTTCTGTCTGAAGGTTTGGACTTCCACTCTAAGCTTACTCAATTTTTGAGGTGGAAAGAACTTTGCCAAGAAGGCATTGACTAGCTTTTCCCAAGAGTCCCGGCTTTCTTTAGGTTGTGAGTCCAACCATGTCCTAGCTCTGTCTTTTACAGCAAAAGGGAATAGCATAAGTCTGTAGGCCTCAGGGTCTACCCCATTAGTCTTGACAGTGTCACAGATTTGCAAGAATTCAGCTAAAAACTGATGAGGATCTTCCAATGGAAGTCCATGGAACTTGCAATTCTGTTACATTAGAGAAACTAATTGAGGCTTAAGCTCAAAGCTGTTTGCTCCAATGGCAGGGATAGAGATGCTTCTCCAATAGAAGTCGGGAGTAGGTGCAGTAAAGTCACCAAGCACCTTCCTTGCATTGTTGGCATTGTTGTTGTTATTGGCTGCCATGTCTTCTTCTTTGAAGAATTCTGTTAGGTCCTCTACAGAGAGCTTCTCCTTTGAAGATTTCTATTAGGTCCTCTACAGAGAGTTGTGCCTTAGCTTCTCTTAGCTTTCGCTTCAAGGTCCTTTCAGATTCAGGGTCAGCTTCAACAAGAATGCTTTTGTCTTTGTTCTTGCTCATATGAAAGAGAAGAGAACAAGAAAATGTGGAATCCTCTATGTCACAGTATAGAGATTCCTTTAGGTGTCAGAGGAAAAGAAAAGTAGAAGACAGAAGTAGAAAATTCGAACTTATCAAAGAAGATGGAGTTCGAATTTTGCATTAAGGAATAGTGTTAGTCCATAAATAGAAGGATGTGAGAAGAGGGGAGGTGATTTTCGAAAATTAAGTCAAAGATTTTGAAAACATTTTTGAAAAGCATTACTTAATTTTCGAAAATGAAAGTGGAAAAGAAATCAAGTGATTTTTGAAAAAGATTTTGAAATTAGAAATCAAAAAGATTTGGTTGAAAACTATTTTGAAAAAGATGTGGTTAAGAAGATATGATTGGTTTTAAAAAAAATGTGATTGAGAAGATGTGATTTGAAAAACATTTTAAAAAGATTTGATTTGAAAATTAAAAACTTGACTAACAAGAAAAGATATGATTCAAACATTAAACCTTCCTCAACAGAAAAGGCAACATGCTTGAAGTGTTGAATCAAATCATTAATTGATAGTAAGTATCTTTGAAAATGGAAAGAACTTGATTTTGAAAAAGATTTGATTGAAAAATTGATTTGAAAAAGATTTGATTTTGAAAAGATTTTGAAAACTAAAAAAAATCTGCATTAAAAACAAAATCCTTCCCCTTGTGCCATCCTGGCGTTAAACGCCCAGAATGGTGCACATTCTGGCGTTTAACGCCCAAAATGCTACCCTTTTGGGCGTTAAAAGCCCAACCAGGTACCCTGGCTGGCATTTAAACGCCAGTCTGTCCTTCTTCACTGGGCGTTTTGAACGCCCAGCTTTTTCTGTGCAATTCCTCTGCTGTATGTTCTGAATCATCAATTCTCTGTATTATTGACTTGAAAAGACACAAATTAAAAATATTTTTGGATTTTTAATAATAAGGACAAATCAAAATGCAACAAGAATCAAATAATAATGCATGCAAGACACCAAACTTAGCAGTTTGTACACTACTGACACTAACAAAATGAAAATGCATATGAGACACACAAAACACTCAAGTCAATTGAATTCAAAGATCAGAGCAAGTAAATCATCAAGAACATCTTGAAGATCACTAAGATACATGAATGAATACATGCAATTGACACCAAACTTATGATGAGACACTAGACTCAAACAAGAAATATTTTTGGATTTTATAATTTTTTTGATTTTTTTGTGTTTTTCGAAAATTAAGTGGAAAAAGATATCAAAATTCTTAATGAGAATTCCAGGAATCATTGCAATGCTAGTTTAAGACTCCGGTCCAGGAATTAGACATGGCTTCACAGCCAGCCAAGCTTTCAAAGAAAGCTTCGGTCCAAAACACTAGACATGGCCAATGGCCAGCCAAGCCTTAGCAGATCACTGCTCCAAAAGCAAGATTGATAGAAATCAACAAGCTCTTGTGATGATAAGTTGAAACCTCGGTCCAATGAAATTAGACATGGCTTCTCAGCCAGCC
>NC_029773.3:38284597-38285493 GCF_000817695.3 Arachis duranensis | reverse complement strand
GGAAGAACAATAGTAATACAGCAGAGCTCCACACCTTAATCTATGGTGTGTAGAAACTCCACCGTTGAAAATACATAAGAACAAGGTCTAGGCATGGCCGAATGGCCAGCCTCCCAATGATCTAAGATAGCATAAAAATGAAGATAGCTACCCCGATGTCCCAATACAATAGTAAAAGGTCCTACTTATAGAAAACTAGTAGCCTAAGGTTTACAGAAATGAGTAAATGACATAAAAAATCCACTTCCGGGCCCACTTGGTGTGTGCTTGGGCTGAGCATTGAAGAATTTTTCGTGTAGAGACTCTTCTTGGAGTTAAACGCCAGCTTTTATGCCAGTTTGGGCGTTTAATTCCCATTTGGGTGCCAGTTCCAGCGTTTAACGATGGGATTTCTGAGGGTGACTTTGAACGCCGGTTTGGGCCATCAAATCTTGGGCAAAGTATGGACTATCATATATTGCTGGAAAGCCCAGGATGTCTAATTTTTAACGCCGTTGAGAGCGCGCCAATTAGGCTTCTGTAGCTCCAGAAAATCCACTTCGAGTGCAGGGAGGTCAGAATCCAACAGCATCTGCAGTCCTTTTTAGTCTCTGAATCAGATTTTTGCCCAGGTCCCTTAATTTCACCCAGAAAATACCTGAAATCACAGAAAAACACACAAACTCATAGTAAAGTCCAGAAAAGTGAATTTTAACTAAAAACTAATAAAAATATACTAAAAACTAACTAGATCATACTAAAAACACACTAAAAACAATGCCAAAAAGCGTACAAATTATCCGCTCATCACAACACCAAACTTAAATTGTTGCTTGTCCCCAAGCAACTGAAAATCAAATCAGATAAAAAGAAGAGAATATGCAATGAATTCCAAAAACATCTATGAAGATCAGTAT
>NC_029773.3:38280241-38283844 GCF_000817695.3 Arachis duranensis | reverse complement strand
TCCCCTTTATTGCTTTTCTTTTTCTTTCTTTTTCTATATACATTTTTTTTCTTTTCTTTTCTTTTTTTTTCTTTTTCACCTTTATCTCTTTTTCTTTTCATTTTTTTTCTTTTTCTTTCAAACTATATACAAGAACATCAATGCATAAGGTCTATACATTTAATCAATACATGAGTATGTACCCAATTTCCCAATATAAAAATACAAAACACAAACACCCTTTTATCCCCACCAATGTCCCAAAGTTTTCCCACTCTTGAATGACACTCACACTCACTAGCCTAAGCCAATCAAAGATCCAAATAAAGGACATTCATTGTTTTCCGCTTTAAGGCTTGTAATGTGCTAAATTAAAGAACAAGTGGGTTAAGCGTAGGCTCAAAATCGGCTAACAAAGGAAGAAAAAAGGTAAAGCCATTTGGGTAAGTGAGCTAATGAAATGATGGCCTCAATCATATAAATGCATGAATACACAAAATAATGGACATAAAGAATCAAACAAATCAAAGATTACAATCATAGGAAGAGAATAATGCACACAAGAAGGGAAATAAGTGGTTATAAGATGTAACCACACCATTAGGCTCGAATCTCGCAAGCTTGTGTTGTTAGCTCAAAAACCATGTTCCAAAATACATTCTTTCAAGCAAGTTCAACAAAAAATTTTCAAATTGGTAGGATGCCCTAAAACGGTTTCTTGGGAAAGAAATCATCACCCTAACCAAGTAGTCCTAATAAGAAGAAGGTAGTAAACTATGTACAAATTCTAACTAACATGCAACCTATCATGCAAATGCAATAACCAACTCACATTGGTGTTGAAAAAGAAAATTGTTACCCATGGAGATCGGTCGAACGACCTCCCCACACTTGAAGATTGCACCGTCCTCGGTGCACGCAAAGAAGAGCAGGGTGGATGGGTTGCTACAATTGATGAGCTCCTCAAATGGTAGTGCGGATGACTTGTTTGTTGCCCCATTTAGAAATTTTTCCTTTCTCCCTTCTTGGTGGCCAACCTAAAAGGGGAGGAAAGAAGAACGACAATTAGGCCTACAACAAAGATATCAAAACAAGTATAACGTAGGCCTAGGCTAATGCCAAATAAGAGTAAGGTTCTCACTACATGTTAGCTACGCATGTAGGTGAGAAAACAATATAAGCTAATGGCATATTAACTAATACTTGATGCAAGAGTAAAATCGAAGCATGAAGAGCATATGGCACATCAAGTTCACATAAGGAGAAGTGGGTCATGAAAGACAATATGAGGTCATATCAATGCACAAAGACATAAGAGTCATACAAAATGAAGCATTGATTTAAAAGTTTCATCACCCAACAATATCAAACAAATCAAGAAGCACCAAAATAATGCAAGAATTTCTCAACAATTGAGTGTAAGAATCCAACACCATTATTGAAATGACACTTAGAAAAAAAACTAAAAACATGCTATAGAAACAAAATGAAAATGGAAAGAGTAGAAGTATGCGAATGCAGTGAACAAAAGAAAATGGAAGATGAGAAACAAAACTCTTTTTTTTTTTACCGACGCGTGCGCGTCATGCACGTTTACGCGTCGATGGGTATATTGGTCGAAGGACGCGTACGCGCCAAGTGCGCGCACGCGTGCGTCGAGTTCGATGAGAGGCTTAGTGTTGGCCCAAAAGTGGCACAACTCTCTGGTAAAAGTACCAGGAGTGCGGATCGTGCAATCGACGCGCGCGCGCAAAGTGTGCGCATGCATTGCGAATTTAAGATCATGTGCGCGTACGCGCCAGGTGCGCGCACGCGTGCATAGACTTGTGCCTTAGGCCCAATGTTCGCACAGCGCAGGTCTAACTCTCGGGTTTTTGGCTAGGGTAGAATTTTTGCATCCACGCGTACGCGTACAGTGCGCGTCCGCGTGGGTGGTCGAAAAATGCTCAGGTGCGCGTACGCATCATGTGCGTGAACGCGTGGATGGTGTTCTGCTTTTCAAAAATTTTTGCTATGTTTTTGCACCAATCCAAGCATTCCAAACCTCCAAGCTACTACCAAAACACCCTAAAACCTTATTTAACATGTTAAAATACTAATTAAACTCAACCAACTAATCTAAACATGAAATTAAACTAGTTCTACCAATATGTACAAAAGAGAAAATGAAAGGATTTTACCATGGTGGGGTGTCTCCCACCTAGCACTTTTGTTTATTGTCCTTAAGTTGGACTTATGGGGAGCTCCTCATCAAGGTGGCTTGTGCTTGTACTCATCTTGGAACTCCTACCAATGCTTGGTTCTCCATTGTGCCCCAAGATTTCTCATGGATAGAGCCAAGTGTTGATGGAGTTCTTCACAAGCTTGGGGCTCCCAAAGTTGATCCTCTTCTTCTAATCCGGGATCCCACACTTTATTTTCACACCCGTCTTGAGGTTGATCATCATTATTAGTCCATCCGGGTGGCGAACAAGAAGAATCCTCTATGAAGTGCCCAACAATCCTCTTAGACCCATCTATTTGAGCACTATTCCCACCTTTGTATCTCATGTTTGATGCATCAACCATAATGAGCCTCGATTTGCAACGCTAACCACGAAACATCTTTCGCTTATGCTTCATCCCACAAAGCATCCTAAGTTGACAATCCGTTTCAAGCAAGCCATATTCAAGTGGGACAATAAAGCTAATAGAAATGAATTTTACCCACTCAAGTGAAGGAGTAGATGATAACCTAGGCAAAGATGCTTCCAACGATCTTGACAAAGCGTATTCCACTCCCATCCTTCTATTTCTAAGGACTTCCACCTCTTCACAAGATTTCTCTAATTCAATCCTTTGTTCATCAATACTATCTAAGCCTTTTCCCTTAATCAAACTATAATTAGGAGGGTGAAAGAAGTTCACCTCCACAACATTTTCAAATGCATCGGGAGAAGGTTCTTCAAGTTCAAAGGATTCTCCACCACTAGGACTTGATGCTTGATCTTCATCACCAAGGAAACTCAATTCTTTCTCTATCCCATCCAAGTCTTCATATGGAATATGCCTTGGAAGGTGTGCACTTTCCTCCCTACCATCAATTTCAAACATCTTGGAGGGGTTTTCTTCAACTCTATGTTCCCATGGAGGCTCCGCATCTCCTAAGTCTTCTACTACTTCTTCCGTGTCTTCAACAATTAAAGCTTCCTCCAATTGTTCCAATACAAAGCAACTTCCCTCATTTCTCACCGGAGTTTCCAATCTCTCCTTCATGCTATGTTCTTCATTTGATTCTCCACATGTAGCCATGGGAGTTCCTTGAGTGTTCAAGCATTGGGAGGCTAATTGATTTGTTACCGCATCCAAGGCGGCCATGAAATTTTGTACATCCCTTTTCATCTCTTCTTGCCCTTGAACAATAACACCAATGGTTTCATCCATTAGAGATTGGGGTGGGTGGAAGGGTTCATCATTTTGGGGAAAAGGTTCATAATAGGAAGGTGGTTCTTCTTGGTTGAATTGTGGTGGTTCAATGTTTTCCATTCTTTCCACTTGTTGTATAACACACTCCATGGTTGCTTGAAATTGATCCAATGCTTCCTTGAGATGATCCCTTGACTCTTGTTCCTCTTGGATAATATG
>NC_029773.3:38266912-38279160 GCF_000817695.3 Arachis duranensis | reverse complement strand
AATAAAAGGCAATAAAAGTAAACAACACAAATTGCAAAAATTAAAGAGAGATCTAACTACAAAGGCAAGAGATCAACAATAGAAAAGCAAGGAACAATTATTATGAATTACCTCTTATTGAATTGAAAGAAAATGGAAGGAACAATAGTAGATCTACAACAAAGCAGAAGAACAACATAAAGGAAATTACAACAAAGGAATGGAAGAAGAATGAATGTAACTACAAGGAATTGAGAAGATAGAAGTTGAACAAGATGAATTAAAATCTAAATCTATGAACTAAACCTAATCCTAATCCTAATCCTAGAGAGAAGTGAGAGCTTCTCTCTCTAGAAACTACTTCTAAAACTAAACTATGACTAATGATCAAAAGTATGAAAAGTATGTAAAGTGTCCTCATTCCCTCTTCAATCCTTGGCTTAAATAGTATAAAAAATGAGTTGGATTGGGCCCACAAGGGTTCTAAAATCGCTGGCCACGTGTTGCATTAAGTGGGTAATGTGCCACCGTCGGCACGTCTGCGTACTGTGCGCGTGCGCACCCCTATGTGCGATGCAACTATGGCAAATCTTATATTGTTTCGAAGCCCCGGATGTTAGCTTTCCAACCCAACTGGAACCGCATCATTTGGACCTCTGTAGCTCAAGTTATGGTCGATTAAGTGCAAAGAGGTCGGCTTGACAGCTTTTGCATTTCCTTTATTTCTCCATGAGTTCTCCATTTCTACATGCTTTTCCTTCATTCCCTTGGTCCAATCTTTGCCTCCTAAACCTTAAGTCACTTAACAAACATATCAAGGCATCTAATGGAATCAAGGTGAATTGAATTTATTTATTTTAAGACCTAAAGAGAATGTTTTCACTCTTAAACACAATTAAAGGAGAAGTTATAAAACCATGCTATTTCAATGGATAAATGTGGGTAAAAGGTCATAAAATCTCTTAAAATCAATACAATATAAACCGTCAAAACGGGGTTTATCACGGCGCCAAAAACTTGGTGCACGAAATTGCAATCCTACTTCTGCAATCCGCATAACTAACCAGCAAGTGCACTGGGTAGTCCAAATAATACCTTACGTGAGTAAGGGTCGAATCCCATGGAGATTGTTGGCTTAAAGCAAGCTATGGTTATCTTATTATTCTTAGTCAGGATACCAATAGGGTTCTTTAGCCTCAATTGTAAAAAGTGAAAGTGCATAAAATAAGTAATTGTTACTCAATAATGGATAATATGTTGGAGTTTTGGAGATGCTTTGTCTTCTGAATTCGTGTAACATCATGCTTCCTCACTTTCAAAAGTGCAAAGTTCCTTCCATGGCAAGCTGTATGTAGGGCGTCACCATTGTCAATGGCTACTTCCCATCCTCTCAGTGAAAATGGTCCAAATGCTCTGTTACAGCACGGCTAATCATCTGTTGGTTCTCGATCATGTCGGAATAGAATACATTGATTCTTTTGCGTTTGTCATCACGCCCAACAATCGCGAGTTTGAAGCTCGTCACAACCATTCAATCCTTGAATCCTACTCGGAATACCACAGACAAGGTTTAGACTTTCCGGATTCTCAAGAATGCCGCGATCAATTCTAGCTTATACCACAAAGATTCTGATTAAGAAATCTAAGAGATACTCATTCAATCTGATGTAGAACGGAGGTGGTTGTTAGGAACACGTTCATAGGTTGAGGAAGGTGATGAGTGTCACGGATCATCACCTTCTTCATAGTGAAGCGTGAATGAACATCTTAGATAGGAACATGTGTGTTTGAATGGAAAACAGAAATAATTGCATTAATTCATCGAGACGTTGTAGAGCTCCTCACCCCCAACAATGGAGTTTAGAGACTCATGCCATCAAAGAGTATAAAAATTTAGATCTAAAAATGTCTTGAGATACAAAATAAATCTCTAAAAGTTGTTTAAATACTAAACTAGTAACCTAGGTTTATAGAAAATGAGTAAACTAGGATGGATAGTGCAGAAATCCACTTCTGGGGCCCACTTGGTGTGTGCTGAGGCTGAGACTTAAGCTTCTCACGTGCCTGGGCTGTTTTTGGAGTTGAACGCCAGGTTGTAACCTGTTTCTGGCGTTGAACTCCATCTTGCAACCTGTTTCTGTCGCTGAACACCAAACTGCAACATGGAACTGGCGTTGAACGCCAGTTTACATCGTCTATATTCGCGCAAAGTATGGACTATTATATATTGCTAGAAAGCCCTGGATGTCTACTTTTTAACCAAATTGTGTGCGCGCCAATGGGACTCCTGTAACTCCAAAAAATCCATTCCGAATGCAAGGAGGTCAGAATCCAATAACATCAGCAGTCCTTTTTCAGCCTAAATCAGATTTTTGCTCAACTCCCTCAATTTCAGCCAGAAAATACCTAAAATTACAAAAAAAAAACACATAAACTCATAGTAAAGTCCATAAATATAAATTTTGCCTAAAAACTAATAAAATTATACTAAAAACTAACTAAAACACACTAAAATCTACATAAAATTACCCCCAAAAAGCATATAAAATATCTGCTCATCATCGTCCGACCAGTCGGCATTTTTGGGTGACAAATTTCTAATCCCAGCACTATTGCATTTCATTCTTAGGTCCTTTATGATTTTAGTTGCATTTTCTTATTTTTGCATATATGTACACAATAAACTTAGTCAAAATAATGAAAATTTTCAAGGGTTTTATCCATAAGGCACCTCAATTGATTTGAGTAAAAATTTTTTCATTGAACTTGCCTGATTTATATCTTGTGGAAAATGTTTTGAGCTAAGAACACAAGCATGTGAGTTTTGAGCCTAATGGTGTGGTTACATCTTATAACCATTTTATTTTCCTTCTTGTGTGAATTGTTCTCTTTCTATGATTGTGATCTTTGATTTGTTTGATTCTTTATGTCCATTATTCCATGTATAAATGCATTTAAATGATTGAGGCCATTGTTTATTTAGCTCACTTACCCAAATAGCCTTACTTTTCATCAACCATTGTTAACCAACTTTGAGCCTACAATAAACCCACTTGTTCTTTAATTTAGCACATTACAAGCCTTAATACGAAAAACAATAAATGTCCTTAATTTGGATATTTGATTAGCTTAGGTGAGTGTGTGTATTATTCAAGTGTGGGGAAACTTGGGACATTGGTTGAGGTAAAAGGGTGTTTTGGTTCTTTGTTGAAAATATTGGGAATTGGGTACATACTCATGTGTTAATTGAATATTTAAACCATATACATTGATACCTTTGTATATACTTTGTTACAAAAAGAAAAAGAGAAAAACAAAAGAAAAATAAAAAGAAAAAAATATAGAAAAAGAAAAAAAAAGAGAAGAAAAATAGAAAAAGGAAGAAAAAAATAAAAAGGGGACAAAATGCCCCAAAGTAAAGTTTAATAATAATCAATGCATATGGGTTGTGATAAAAAAGAAAATGCATTAGTATGTGAAAAAGTGAAGAATGGGTAGTTAGGTTAGTATTGAAATTGTATAGGTTGTTATATAGGTTAGGTGAGAAGTTTAAGTTGATCAAAGATTCAAATTCAAGCTCACTTAACATAATATACACCCTACCTTGACCCTAGCCCCATTACAACCAATGAAAAGACCTCATGATGATTGTATGCATGCATGAAATAATTGTTGATTGTTAGATGAAAAACAAATCTTGGAAAGCATGATTAGGGAAAAATTGAGTGAATCAACCCTATACACTTGAGCGACTAGAGCGGATACACATCCGGTGAGGGTTCGATTGCTCAATTACATGTTTTCACCTAGAATCATCACTTTTCTTACAAGTTTGTATAAATCTTCAATAACTCAATTCAATTGTATATTTGATTTGATTGATACTGCTTTAACCCTCATGTGCTCATATGTGTCTTCTTGGGAATTAAATTATTTTGACCAAGTAATTGCATCCATATAGATAGTTGCATTCATTTAGGTAGGTTACATATAGTTTAGTTTGCATTTAATAAATGATAGTACCCTTGTCTCTTTCTTGATTCTAGCGAACATGCTTGGTTTAAGTGTGGGGAGATTTGATGCACCACTATTTCGTGGTACATTTTGTGCTTAATTTAGGTGGATTTTATCCACTTTTCCCACATTTATTCAATGAAATAGCATGATTTCATGACTTTCTCCTAATTTATGCTTAAGTGTAAAAACATGCTTTTTAGGCCCTTAATTGATTGATTTTAATTCACCTTTGATTCCACTAGATGCCTTGATGCATTTGTTAGAAAATTCAGGTTGAAAAGGCTAGGAATGGATCAAAGGAATGAAGAGAAAAGCATGCAAGGTGGAGAAATAATGGAAAGTCAATGATTTTGGATGCATTCAACGACATGCACGCATAGCAGACGCGCATGCCTAGATATAAAGTCGCATGGCGACGGGTACGCGTGGAACGAAAAATGCAATTGGTAGTGTAGATCTACTTTTCTTGTAATCTAATTTTTCTTTCCTTTTATGCCTTCCAAGTATTTGATTAAATGCTTGGAAGGATGTTTGAGTAGATTTTTCTCCTCTTGGCTTTGGTTGAGTAATTGGAGACTCTTGAGTTATCAAACTCTTTTGTTGATTGATAATTGGAAGTTGCTAATTGGCTTGAATGACACTAACTCTAGTCCTTCCTTAGGATTTGACAAGGACTTGTGGAGTCAAGTTGATTTATCCACTTGACTTTCCTTTATGGTTAGAGGTTGACTAAGTGGGAGTAATGGATAATGAGGATAGAACTTCTAATTCGCATACCTTGCCAAGAACTTACTTAGCTATTAGTTTAACTCATACCATTTATCTTTCATGTCTCTTATCAAAACCCTAAAATATACATCTCATAACCAATAGCAAGAACACTTCCCTGCAATTCCTTTGAGAGATGACCCGAGGTTTGAATACTCGGTTAGTTTTATTGGGGTTTGTACTTGTGACAAACAATTTTTTGCATGAAAGGATTATTTGTTGGTTTAGAAACTATACTTGCAACGAGATTTCATTTGAGAAATTCTTTACCATCAAAAAATCCGTTCATCAGGGGCTATCAGAAACAGGATAAATAATCCCAGCCTCCCAAAGCTTAGTAACTTTCTTCTGCACTACTTCCTTCATAGCTGGATTCAATCGCCTTTGTAGTTGCACTACTGGTTTGGCATTATCCTCCAGCAAGATTTTATACATGCATCGGGCTGGGCTAGTGCCCTTAAGGTCACTTATAGTCCACCCAAGGGCAGTTCTATTTGTTTTGAGCACTTTAATTAGTGCTTCTTCTTCTTGTTGCTCTAAGGCAAAGCTTATGATCACGGGATAAGTGTCTTCTTCTCCCAAAAATGTATATTTCAGGGAGGAAGGCAATGGCTTAATCTCAAGCTTTGAAGGCTTCTCCTTTACCTCAGAGGTTTCCAGAGGTTCCTCTGAATCAGGCTGGGTATCATAAAGGATACCATTCAGCCCTTCTTGAGGCTTTCAGCCATGTTGACCTCTTCCACTAGGGAATCAATGAGGTTAATGCTCATGCATTTCTCAAGGATGTTTGGAAGCTACAAAGCCTTGACAGCATTCAGTACGAACTTTTTCTCATTGACTCTCAGGGTTACTTCCCCTTTTTCAACATCAATGAAGATTTGTTCTATAACTAGGAAGGGTCTCCCTAGGATAAGGGATGCACTCTTGTGCCCTTCCATGTCCAACACCACAAAGTCAGTGGGAAAAGCAAAGGGTCTCACCCTGACAATCATGTCTTTGATTACTCCTGATGGTATCTTAATAAACCATTAGCAAGTTGGAGGCATATATGGATTGGTTTGACTTCATCAGTCAAACAAAGCTTCTTTATTAGTGAAGCTGGTATTAGGTTAATGCTTGCTCCAAGGTCAAATAGGGCTGTCCTTGTACAAGCATCACATAGAGTGCATGGTATCATAAAGCTTCCAAGGTCCTTAAGCTTCTCTGGTAAGCTATTTTGAATGATTGCGCTGCACTCTTCAGTGAGGAGGACTGTTTCTGTCTCTCTCTAATCCTTCTTGTGACTCAGAATGTCCTTCATGAACTTAGCATAAGAAGGTATCTGTTCAAGAGCCTCTGCAAAAGGGATATTGATCTCTAATATTCTGAGATAGTATGCAAAGAGGGCAAATTATTTATCCTTTTCCTCTTGACAGAGCTTCTGAGGAAATGGTATCTTAGCCTTATACTCATCAACTTTGGTTGATGAAGGCCGAATGCCATGTGTGTTGGAAGGGGGGTTACTAGCTTGCTTAGGAGGGTTGTTATCAGTGTGTGATTGACCTCCCTTTCTTGGGCGTTCAACGCCCATGCTGCTGCCTGCTTTCTGGCATTTGACGCCAGGGGCATCATCTGCTTATGGGTGTTCAACACCAAGGGTGCTGCCTCCTTGGGCGTTTGAATGCCCAGTCTCTACTGAACGCTAGGAGTGATACCTCCTTGGGCGTTTGAATGCCTAGAGTTATCCTGTGTAGAGACCTGGGTTCCTTTCTTATTGTACTGAGGTTGGGTGTTTAAGGATTTTCCACTCCTCAGTTGAATAGTCTGGCATTCTTTTGTTATCTGTTTGAACTAGGCTTCTACATTCCTGTTAGAAGCCTGAGTTTCTCACAAAGCCTCTTGCAGTTCCAGTAGTTGCTGGCCAAGGGCGTGTAGTTGCTAAGTCAATGGGCCATCCTGTTTTTGAGCATCTCCAATGGTCTTTCTCATGTGCATGGAACCACCAGCAGAATGATCCAAAGACATTCTAACCATGTCTGAAAGTCCATAATAGAAGATGTCTAACTGTACCTATTATGAAAACATTTCAGTGGGACATTTTCTTAACATCCTCCTATACCTCTCCCAGGCATCATCAAGTGATTCACTATCTTCTTGTTTGAAGCCATGGATGTCCAGCCTCAGCTGGGTCATCTTTCTTGGAGGGAAGTATTGGTTCAAAAACTTGTCTACTAACTGTTTCCAAGTTTTCAAGCTAGCTTTAGGCTGGTTATCCAACCACCTCTTTGCTTGATCTTTTATAGCAAAAGGAAAGAGTAATAATCTATAGACATCTTGGTCTACTCCCTCACTGTGCACTGTGTCAACAATCTTTAAGAAATTTGCCAGGAACTCTGTAGGTTCTTCCTGAGAAAGCCCATAATACTGGCAATTTTGCTGCACTAGTGTAATAAGTTGAGGGTTTAGATCAAAGCTACTTGCTCTGATGTGAGGTATGCTAATACTTCTTTCATAGAAGTCAGCAGTGGGATTTGTATAGGATCCCAGAGTTCTTCTGAACTCTTCATTCCTATTTGGGTTCATGATGAAGAATGGTAGAAGATGAAGAAGGAAGAATGAAGATAGAAGGGGTAGAAGAAGAAATAGAAGTAGAGAAGATAAACAATAATTAAAATATTTTTGTTTTTATTTTATTTATTTATTTAATCTAAAATTAAAATTAATTAACTAAAAAGAATTAATCAACAAATTTCAAAAAAGAAGAAAGAGAGGTAGAGGAGAAGTTTTTGAAAATTAGGAGAGAGAAGAATTAGTTAGGAAGTTTTGAGAGAGAAGAGAGAGAAGATAAGTAATTAATTAAAAAGAGATTTGAATTTAAGATTTGAAATTTAAAAATTTGAATTTAAATTTTGAAATTTGAATTTGAAATTTTAATTTTTGAATTTTGAAATTTGAAGTTTAAATTTTAAATTTTCAAATCTTAAAATTTTGAATTTTTGGAAAAGTCAACAAGATAAGATAGAGATTTGAAAAAAGATTTGATTTTTTGAAAAGGTTTAATTTTTTAAATTTGAATTTAAAATTTGAATTTTGAATTTGAATTCTGAATTTTGAGATTTTGAAAGTTGAAATTTTAATTTTGAAATAAGATAAGAAAAGATTTTGAAAAAGATATGATTTTTTATTTTGAAAATTGCAAGCTAAGATAAGATAAGATAAAAATTTAAAAATTAAAATATGAATTTTTAGTTAGAATTTCAAAAATAAAAAAAATAAAAATAGAAAAGATGATTTTTTATTTTTGAATTTAATGAGAAAAGAGAAAAACAACAAAATGACACCAAACTTAAAATTTTTAGATCTAAGACACCCTATTATGCGAAAATTCAAAGAAAATACCAAGGGACACCAAACTTAAAAATTTTAAGATAAAGACATTAGTAAAAATAAGAACACTTTGAAGATTGATAAAAACACCAAGAACAAGACTCAAGAAATTTAAAAAACATAAGAACATACAAAGAACACCAAACTTAAAAGTTTTGAACATCAAACATCAATTTTTCGAAAATTTAAAAGAAAACCACAAGAAAACACCAAACTTAATGATTTGACACAAGATTTAAACAAAGAAACTATTTAAAAAATATTTAAAGAAAGTTTCCAAAAAATCGAAAATTGCAATAAGAATAAAAACAAAGACTCAAACAAAAACAAAGACTAAACAAAAAAAATAATAAACATTTTTGAAAAGGTTTTTAAATTTTTCGAAAATAAAGAAGAGAAAACTAAAAATAAAAGACTGAATTAAAATGATCAAGAAATAAATTACCTGATCTAGGGAGCAAGACAATCCATCAACTTGTCCAAACTCAAACAATCCCCGACAACAGCGCCAAAAACTTGGTGCATGAATCCCCACACTTTCATACAGCTGTACCAGCAAGTGCACTGGATTGTCCAAATAATACCTAATCGAGTCAGGGTCGATCCCACGAGGATTGTGGTTTGAAGCAAGCTACAGTTATCCTGCAGGTTTTAGTCAGGCAGATTCAGAAGTTGTTGGATTGATAGAGTGAAAAAGGTCTAATAAAAATATATAAAATATTTTCGTGAATTAAATAGAGTCAGTTAGATTGATTTAAGGGCAATATGTAATAGGAATATTGTTGAAGATTGGAGTTGCTTTATCTTTTTGAATTAACTCTAGTAGTACTGTTTCCTTTTCTTTTGAGTGATTTCTTCAATGGCAGGCTGTATGTGATGGATGCTAGTTTGAGCAGCCGCCAATACTCCTCCAGATCTGAACCCTAGGATTAATGCGGATCCATTCTGATTGAGGGTGAAGCTCCTGCAGTTCATTCTCCTTGATGATCCTACTCAAAACGCCACAAACAAGGTTGAATCTTCCGGATCAGAGGATGCCGCGCTTTTGGTTCTAGCCTTTACCACAGAGACCCTAATCTTCTCGTAAATCAGCTGAATCAATGTCTCGAGAAGTCCCCAATGAAATCATGGATTAGCCATCTGAGAGATGTATAGTCTAGCTGGTGGTTCATCATTGTCCAATGAAAGATACACCCTGAAACCATGTATAGTCTGATACCTTATGCTAGTTCAACGTATTCATATTGATGAAGAACGAATATACATCTTAGAATTAATCAAACACAGATCAAAGTGAAATAGTAATACTTTTATTAATTCATAAGACTCAACAAGGCTCCTCCCCTTAACCTAGGAGGTTTAGAAAGTCATACTGATAGAAATTACAATGTAAAACTAGAAAATATGCTGAATGATGGTAAAGATGTTCGAATAACATAAATCAAATCCCTTAAATACTAAACTAATGACTAGTAAGGGTAAAATAGTCTTTTTAATACCAAAATCCACTTCTGGGACCCACTTGGTAAGTGTTTGGGCTTAGCTTTGATGAGATCCATGTGCTATGTGGTCTTTAGGGGGTGAAACGCTGGCTAGGGGGTCCTCTCTGGGTGTTTGGACACTGGGCTTTGCTCCTTGGGCGCTGGATGTCAGGAAGGGGGCAGGAAGCTGGCGTTGGACACCAGTTTTGGGACTTCTAATACGAAGCAAAGTATAGACTATTATATATCGCTGGAAAGCCCTGAAAGTTAGATTTCCATAGCCATTGAGATCGTTCTATTTGGACTTCTGTATCTACAGAAAATCTCTTCCGAGTGAAAAGAGGTCAAATTTGTACAGCATCTGCAATGTTTTCTCTGTCTCTAAATTAGACTTCTGCACCAGCTCCTCAATTTCAGCCAAAAAATACTTGAAATTCTATAAAAACACACAAACTTAAAGTAGAATACAAAAATGTAAATTTAACACTAAAATCTATATAAACTTAATAAAAACTAGACAAAATATATTAAAAATTATATGAAAACTATGCCAAAAAGTGAATAAATTATCCGCTCATTAATTACCAATCCATATTGGATATTAATGACTCAAGATTACCTAATTTTCTTTTCCAAGTTAAGAATGCAAAAAATCTACTCTAAAACTAAAAGAAAAATTTTCACAAACACTTGGAAGGCATAAAATGAAAGCATAGTAAAATAGCAAGAATTAATAAAATCTAAGACTAACAATTGTAAGATAACAATAACAATAACTAAAAGAAGCAACAATAAGCATGAAAACATAAATTGCATTAAAGTAAATTGAAATCAACAATAGAGTTCATAAACTAAAATTAACCAAAATTAGAGAAACTAACAAGCAAGACTAGGAAAATTAAGACAATGGAACAAGAAATGTAAAGAAATCTATCCTAAAACTAGAATTAAAACCTAAATCCAAGAAAAAATTAAACTAAATATCCTAATTTCTAAAGAGAAGAGAGAGCTTCTCTCTCTAAAAAACAAACCTAAAACATATTCCTAAGCTACCCTAATTGCCCCCTTGATCCTTCTTCAATTTGGCTTCAAATAGCTTCATAAATGAATTGGATTGGGCTTGAGAAAGTCAAGAAATTGTCAGCCATGTGTTTTCTTAAGTGAAGCACATGCTTCATGTCATGCGTACGCTCAACATGGCAAAATCTCAAAGCATGCGTACGCGCAAGACATGCGTACAAATGACCATGAATTGTTCCAAAACTTCATTCCTTCATGAATTCTCCACTTTGCACGCTTTTTTCTTCACTTCTTCATTCTAATCTTTGCCTTTTAAGCCTAAAATCACTCAACAAACGTATCAAGCGCTTAAAAAGCATGTTTTTAATCATTAAGCACAATTTAGGAAGAATTCATAAAACCATGCTATTTCAATGAATAAATGTCGGAAAAATTGATAAAATCCACTCAATTCAACATAAGATAAATGATAAAATTGTGGTTTATCAATTAGCCTAAAAGATAAGATAAGATAGCTTAATTTAAGTCAAATTTGATCTTATTGGATTATATCAGATTAATTTAAATTTAAAATTCCTAAAAATACTACTAAATAAGTTAGAACTAAATCAAATCTTCTAACAAACTATAATAACAAAATAAAATAAAATAGACATTACATAAATTAAAAAATAATTTAAAATTTGTGTCTTCCACTGGACTTGTAAGACATTGTTGTGCCTCTTACTGTCCTGACTTAGCCCAATGAGCCTTGTGAGTTGCCGTCTTTTCAGCACCATTATTTTTGAGACAAACTCTTGGCCTTTTTGATACCCAAGACTGGCATAGTATAATTCTTCTAGTATTCAGGTCCATGAACATGATAAGATAATTTTTCTGTCCCTTGTCTCTAAAATGACAAAAATGTCTTCCTAAACATGTATCAATATGTCAACTAATTATTCTGTAACATATAATATTAACATGTTATGTCATCATGCCACATGTCACTTAACATGACACGTCACTCACTACAAGAAATAGTGTAATTATCGACGCTAAAAATCGACGACCAGATTTTCTATCAATAATTTTCGATGGCTTGTCGTCGATAAAATGAAAAAGAAATTATTAGAAATAAAATATTAAAATTGACGACCATGTCATCTATTATTTTAGCACCCTTCTAGCACTTTAATTTTATCATCACATTATCAACGAAATGGTGGGTGAAATTTTTTTCTTTAAAATCGACGGACCGGTTGTCTATTTTAATAATTATAATATCAACAACTTTTATTGTCGATAAATTTAGATGATTGAGATTTCTTTCCAAAACTGGATGAACAGTGTAAATTTATTATATAAAATAGATGGCTAAAGTGTTGATTTTTATTTTAATTAAAATTGACAAAACTACCGTCAATTTTTATCAACAAAAAATCATCCCCATGTTTACTTCCCGCCTCCATCATATCACTCAGTTTCCCCAAAAATAATCCCAAACCTTTAGAGATTCAGAAGATACACTAATTAACCTCAAAATCTCAGTGAACTTGCTTCTTCTTCTCCAATGCCTGAGATGGAGAGAGGCAGAGAGCTACCGGAGAGCAGAGCTTCTTCTTCTTCTTTGAGCCC
>NC_029773.3:38266343-38266891 GCF_000817695.3 Arachis duranensis | reverse complement strand
ACCGAGCCCGTCGCCGCACCATCCTCTTCAAGTAAGTTCCTCTCTCTCTCTCTCTCTCTCTCTCTCGCTCTCTCTCTATCACTTTGTCACATTGTGATTTTTGAATCTGCATATAAGTTCTTCTTCTTCCACAGATTTGTCATTGCAACATCTTTTTTGGTCACCGTCCCTATGAGCCTGTCACCGTCGCAGCTTCTTGTAAGTTCCTCTCTGTCTCTCTCTGATTATTATATTTATTTTTCAGTTTTGTATCTGCTATTTTCATCACGAAATTTAGAATTTGCATTTGTTAATAACAATCGCATCAATATTACTGAAACCTAGTTTAGCATAATCAATTCTTCTTGTGCTTGTTTATTTTGCTTTTGCTAATGTGGAATCTAGAAACAAGAATCAGAATAGTTTCGACAGTGAAAAGCTACTAGAGAGAAAGAACTTTTTCACGTATATCAAGCTTCCTCATTTTTTCATGATTTTGTTTAATTTGTTCACAATACTTTCAACTAACTTAAGGTGATAAAAGTTTTTTTTTCTTCAAAAAAAGGAAA
>NC_029773.3:38262860-38266321 GCF_000817695.3 Arachis duranensis | reverse complement strand
GCGTAAGCACGAGTTAATACTTAATTTATGATACAAACTATCTGCTTCTTCAAAGCTTTCAAACAACTCATATTCAATAGGTAGAATTAGTTTATAGAGATGGCCATGCTTAGCTGGACTTGTGTCTTGTGCTAGTATGATGGATGATCATGATGAATCTAACACTTCCCAACATGATTTACCTGCTTGCACTGCATTATTCTCTATTGCCTTTATTGGTTAAATGTTTTTCACGTATTGGTTAAATGTTTTCTCTAGCCACTAAATTTGGCTTGGCGTGCCACGCCCAGCTCTTCAAGTGGCACGCCTCATGTGTTGGCATCCCTGGCGTGCCACGCCTTCAAACCCAGGTGGCACGCCCAGGGTCTTCTTAAACATTAGCTAGCCTGGCGTGCCACGCCTTGGAGCCTAAGTGGCACGCCCAGGTTCTTCTTAGAGCTTGGCTAGCCTGGCGTGCTACGCCTTCGAACCCAAGTGGCACGCCCAGGCTCTTCCTTCTTGCTCTTCTTCCCTGGACAAATGAACTAGCGTGGCACGCCCAAGGTTTGGCGTACCACGCCCATTGTGGTTGCTTCATCTTCCTCTCTGGATTTTACTACTGGTGTGCCACGCCCATGAAGAACCTTCTTCACTTCTCTAGAAAACATAACCGGCGTGCCATGCCCATAGTGGATGCTTCTTCACTTCTCTGGAATACATAGCTGGCGTGCTATGCCCAGTGTGTTGTGAACCATGCCCATAGTGCATGCTTCCTTGCTCCAGTAGCTGGCATGCCACACCCAGTATTCGAGTGGCACGCCCAGGTAAATAGAGAGAGTTGGCGTGCCACGCCTTCGACCTCAAGTGACACGCCTGGCTTTGGTGCTTGGTCTTCTTTAGCATTGGCGTGCCATGCCTGGGACCCAAGTGGCACGCCCAAGTGAGGATGATAGCTGGCGTTCCATGCCTTCGATATCAAGTAGCACGCCCAAGTTTTTGGGTCTTCAACTTCCTCTTTGAAAACTTGAACTGGCGTGCCACGCCTTGATGTTCAAGTGGCACGCCCATCTTAAGTTGACTCTTTCAAGCTTGGCATGCCACGCCTGGGTCTTCAAGTGGCACGCCTAAGTGATGGGCTAGAGTTGGCGTGCCACACCTTCGATACCAAGTGGCACACCCAAGTGTTTATCCCCTTCTAGATTGATGAACTGGCGTGCCATGCCCAATGGTTCAAGTGGCACGCCCATGGTGTGTGATGGACTTGGCGTGCCACGCCCTGCTTGACGTGCCACGCCCCTTTTGTGGCCTTCAACATTGCTCTCTGAAAACTGATACTGTCGTGCCACGCCTAGCAAGTGGCATGCCACGCCCTCGTTAGAACCCAATCATTCTTCTCTGGAAGTCATTACTAGCGTGCCACGCCTTGGTGCTGGCGTGTCACGCCCACACATTTTCATGGCGTTTGTTCTAAGTGGCACGCCCATTTCACACACCCACCTTTTCTTCATTGTTCTCTTTTTTTTTTGGTGCTCTTTTTACCTGAAATTCAAAACAAACCCATTTCAAAGCAATGTACCAAAATAAATATCATTTGATGTATGGAATTGCATTGATTACATGAGATTATGTCTCTTTCATGGTCCTTTTTGACAAGAAAAAGGGGTAGATGATGCAAGTCATCACAACACCAAACTTAAGTTTTGTTTGTCCCAAGCAAATCAATGTGAGATGTTCTTAGATAGATTGAGACTTGACCTTTAAGAGATGCATTCATTACCAAGGATAAGCCTAAGTGTTAACCCATGCATGAATATTATTGTTTCAATGTCACAATGAACTCCTAGATTCTTGAGGATTCTTCTAAGTATTTGCCTTAGGGGCCCTTTTTATTGATTGTCACCTTGAAGTAGCAAGAGTTGTTCCTTTTTCTTTTGGCTATTCTTTCTTTTTCGCTTTTCCTTTCAAT
The DNA here is from genome assembly GCF_000817695.3 of Arachis duranensis. NCBI lineage: Eukaryota > Viridiplantae > Streptophyta > Magnoliopsida > Fabales > Fabaceae > Arachis > Arachis duranensis. The sequence goes on along the minus strand of NC_029773.3, from coordinate 38,264,376 downwards.
TGACCATGACTCTAAGTATTTTGTCTTAAGACAACCCTTTAGATTAGGCTTTCAATTAGCACTCCCAAACCAGTTAGTTTTAAGGTGCTAGGTGTTGAAACACCCCTAAGAATTTACTTGCCCAGGTCTCTCTTATTGACGCATCTTCACCACAAGCATCTACTAGGATCTTCAATTCTTTTGAGTTAATTGGTGCTTCCTTTTATCCTAGTAGGTGATGCTCAGAGCCTTGGGTCTTTTGTTGCTTACTACTTCTTGGTTCTATAGGTATTCAAGGGACATCCTTAGTCTCTACTTGTCATTCCTTCTAAGTCTAGTTGCTCATCATGACTTATTTTCTTTCAAGTTCATCCAAGGTCCCATACTTAGTTCCTTGTCTCTTAATTTTTAATGGTCACACTTGGTCTTAGTCTCTTTTACTCTTGTTTTTGCAAAACTCACCATAGACTCTTATGGAAACAAACTATTCTTTTATTGATGCTAGTAAGACTTGAACAACATTTTCTTTTATCAAATTAAAGCATAGGCATAAAGGACTCATAAAAGACTTCAAAACATAAAGAAATTAAAAATAAACTATCCTAACATTGCAACTATTAGCAAACAGAAATTCAAAGTTTTAAATTGTCAGCCATGGGACTCAACAACCTTGAGCAGCTTCAGTTCATTGGCCCTTTTCCTTTGTCCTTCTTCTTGGAGGAGGAGTCACATCATCCTTCTTGGAGGATCCTTCTTGTGCCTTTGTGCCTTTGGGCTTCCAAAATCTTAGCCTTCTCATGTAGGTTCTTTCATCCTCCTTGTGCTTAGCCAGAATTTCTTCTTGTCTTGTGCTTAACTCCTCTATTCCTTGCATGAATGTTGGGTATCCGGGGTTCAAGGCTGCCACAGCATTACTGGTGGGCGAAATTGTGAACAATACTTTTTCACAACTCTCATAATCCCCGGTAATGGCTCCAAAAAATGTGGTAGCTCAATACCATGGCATTACACAACTTCGCACAACTAACCAGCAAGTGCACTGGGTCGTCCAAGTAATAAACCTTACGTGAGTAAGGGTCGATCCCACGGAGATTGTTAGTATTGAAGCAAGCTATGGTCATCTTGTAAATCTTAGTCAGGCAAACTCAAATGATAATGGTGATGAACGAAAATAACATAAAGATAAAGATAGAGATACTTATGTAATTCATTGGTAGGAACTTCAGATAAGCGCATGAAGATGCCTTCCCTTCCGTCTCTCTGCTTTCCTACTGCCTTCATCCAATCCTTCTTCCTCCTTTCCATGGCAAGCTCGTGTAGGGTTTCACTGTTGTCAGCAGCTACCTCCCATCCTCGCAGTGAAAACTAATGCTCATACACTCTGTCACAGTGCGGCTAATCACCGGTTTGGTTCCCTCCCCTACCGGAATAGAATCACTCTTTTGCGTCTGTCACTAACGCCCAGTAGGTTACAGGTTTGAAGCACGTCACAGTCATTCAGTCATTGAATCCTACTCAGAATACCACAGACAAGGTT
>NC_029773.3:38259979-38261145 GCF_000817695.3 Arachis duranensis | reverse complement strand
TTCGAAAAACAGAAGAATAAAGAACAAGGAGATTAAAGAACGGGTCCACCTTAGTGATGGCGGCTCTTTCTTGCTCTTGAAGATCCTATGGAGTGTTTGAGCTCCTCAATGTCTCTTCCTTGTCTTTGTTGCTCCTCCCTCATGATTCTTTGATCTTCTCTAATTTCATGAAGGATGATGGAGTGTTCTTGGTGCTCCACCCTTAGTTGTCCCATACTGGAATTTAATTCTCCTAGGGAGGTATTGATTTGCTCCCAATAGTTTTGTGGAGGAAAATTCATTCCTTGAGGAATTTCAGGGATTTCATGATGAGTGGGATCCCTTGTGTACTCCATCCTTTTCTTGGTGATGGGTTTGTCCTCATCAATGGGGATGTCTCCCTCTATGTCAACTCCAACTGAATAACAGAGGTGACAAATGAGATGAGGAAAGGCTAACCTTACTAAGGTGGAGGTCTTGTCCGCCACCTTATAGAGTTCTTGGGCTATGACCTCATGAACTTCTATTTCTTCTCCAATCATGATGCTATGGATCATGATGGCCCGGTCTATGGTAACTTCGGACCGGTTGCTAGTGGGAATGATTGAGCGTTGTATGAACTCTAACCATCCTCTAGCCACGGGTTTGAGGTCATGCCTTCTCAATTGGACCGACTTTCCTCTTGAATCTTGCTTCCATTGTGCGCCCTCTTCACATATGACTGTGAGGACTTGGTCCAACCTTTGATCAAAGTTGACCCTTCTAGTGTAAGGATGTTCATCTCCTTGCATCATAGGCAAGTTGAACGCCACCCTCACACTCTCCGGACTAAAATCCAAGTATTTCCCCCAAACCATAGTAAGGTAGTTCTTTGGATTCGGGTTCACACTTTGGTCATGGTTCTTGGTGATCCATGCATTGGCATAGAACTCTTGAACCATCAAGATTCCGACTTGTTGAATGGGGTTGGTAAGAACTTCCCAACCTCTTCTTCGGATCTCATGGCGGATCTCCGGATATTCACCTTTTTTGAGTGAAAAAGGGACCTCGGGGATCACCTTCTTCAAGGCCACAACTTCATAGAAGTGGACTTGATGCACCCTTGAGATGAATCTTTCCATCTCCCATGACTCGGAGGTGGAAGCCTTTGCCTTCCCTTTCCTCTTTCTAGAGGTTTCTCCGGCCTT
>NC_029773.3:38257207-38257506 GCF_000817695.3 Arachis duranensis | reverse complement strand
TGGGTTCTCCCATGTAATTCACCTCTTCCATTGAAGGGTTCTCAGGATCATAAGCTTCTTCCTCAGATGAAGCTTCCTTAGTACTGCTTGGTGCATTTTTCATTCCAGACAAACTTTGAGAAATCATATTGACTTGTTGGGTCAATATTTTGTTCTGAGCCAATATGGCATTCAGAGTGTCAATCTCAAGAACTCCTTTCTTCTGACTAGTCCCATTGTTCACAGGATTTCTTTCAGAAGTGTACATGAATTGGTTATTTGCAACCATTTCAATCAACTCTTGAGCTTCTGTAGGTGTC
>NC_029773.3:38254804-38255548 GCF_000817695.3 Arachis duranensis | reverse complement strand
CAGTCCAGGAATTAGACATGGCTTCACAGCCAGCCAAGCTTTCAAAGAAAGCTTCGGTCCAAAACACTAGACATGGCCAGAGGCCAGCCAAGCCTTAGCAGATCACTGCTCCAAGAGCAAGATTGATAGAAATCAACAAGCTCCTATGGTGATAAGTTGAAACCTCAGTCCAATGAGATTAGACATGGCTTTTCAGCCAGCCAGATTTCAACAAATCATCATGAAACTCTAGAACTCATCTTCAAGAATTTCGAAAAAAAAAGTACCTAATCTAAGCAACAAGATGAACCGTCAGTTGTCCAGCCTAAACAATCCCGGGCAATAACACCAAAACTTGATGTTGTTGCCGGATCTTGGCACTGATATTACCAAAGCTTGCTCAAAACTTGAACAATCCCCGGCAACGGCGCCAAAAACTTGGTGCTGTTGCCGGATTTTGGCATTAATTCACAACTCTCATAATCCCGCTCAAAACTAGAACAATCCCCGGCAACGGCACCAAAAACTTGGTGCGCGAAATTGTGAACAATACTTTTTCACAACTCTCATAATCCCCGGTAATGGCTCCAAAAAACGTGGTAGCTCAATACCATGGCATTACACAACTTCGCACAACTAACCAGCAAGTGCACTGGGTCGTCCAAGTAATAAACCTTACGTGAGTAAGGGTCGATCCCACGGAGATTGTTAGTATTGAAGCAAGCTATGGTCATCTTGTAAATCTTAGTCAGGCAAACTCAAATG
>NC_029773.3:38245633-38253705 GCF_000817695.3 Arachis duranensis | reverse complement strand
AGAGACTCTTCTTGGAGTTAAACGCCAGCTTTTGTGCCAGTTTGGGCGTTTAACTCCCATTTGGGTGCCAGTTCCAGCGTTTAACGCTGGGATTTCTTGAGGTGACTTTGAACGCCGGTTTGGGCCATCAAATCTTGGGCAAAGTATGGACTATCATATATTGCTGGAAAGCCCAGGATGTCTACTTTCCAACGCCGTTGAGAGCGCGCCAATTGGGCTTCTGTAGCTCCAGAAAATCCACTTCGAGTGCAGGGAGGTCAGAATCCAACAGCATCTGCAGTCCTTTTTGGTCTCTGAATCAGATTTCTGCTCAGGTCCCTCAATTTCAGCCAGAAAATACCTGAAATCACAGAAAAACACACAAACTCATAGTAAAGTCCAGAAAAGTGAATTTTAACTAAAAACTAATAAAAATATACTAAAAACTAACTATATCATAACAAAAACATACTAAAAACAATGCCAAAAAGTATACAAATTATCCGCTCATCAATTACACAAGTGATTCAACTTCGCTTGCATGTTGATACCGTATTGCCTCCTTAAAATGGTTCTAGCATCATAACGATGCCTAAACTCAGCAAGGTTCCTTTGATGCTATTTGTTTCGCTCCACTATTTTGTTGAGGCTGCCTTGCATCTCTCCCCAGTTGAACTGGTCTTGTTGCTCCTTCATGTATTCTATACTTCCTTGGAGTTGTTGTATGTTCTCATGCACTTGGTCCTAATGCTGTTGTTGTTCCTTGAGTTAGTTGACATCCTCTCTTAGGTAGTGCATATCTCCTCTCAGTTGGTGTATGTCTCCTTGCAATTGCTCCCAGTTATAACCTTCAGGAAATTGTGGATATGGTGGTGGTGGAAGTGCTAAGTATTATGGTTGATCTTCAGCCTCTCCTTCTTGTTGTGGTGGCCCATGTGGTACATGAACATGAGCTTTGTGCTCTATTGCTCTCTGAAGTGGGTTGACAGCCACCACTTTGGACATCTTCTTGGCAGTTATGGGCTTGTCTTGATCCACCAGGACTTCATCAATGATCTTTTCCACCCCTACCTCATCATATAGCCTTTGAATGATGCTAGGGAATGCCAACCTTGTGCTATCCTTGGTGCTTTTCAGCACCCTGTTGATGTTGTTAGCAATCATTTCCTCCACATTAACATTTTCTCCCTTCATTATGCTGTATATGAGCACAGCCCTTTCCAAAGTAACCTCTGAAGTGTTGGATGTGGGGTTGAGAGACCTTCTTACAAAATCCAGCCACCCTCTCTAGCTTGGGGGCTTAAATCTCTTCTTCTCAGTTGTTTGGGTCTCCCATCTTTGTCATTAATCCACTGCACATTTAGCACACATATTTCATTGAGGATCTCATTAAATCCTGGGTCTTGTTGCTTCACCCTTTCTTCTTAGCTCCGGGTGGAGTTTGTTTCCTTCACCATTAGCATCCTGTCTATGTTGGAAGGGCTATAGTCTATAGCTTTTCCCCTCACATAACTAAGACAGCCATAAGGTTGCCCAGGTTGAGGCACCATATTAGCATAAAATTCTCTGACCAAGCTCTCCACCACTGATGAGCGGATATTTTATACGCTTTTTTGGGGGGTAATTTCATATAGATTTTAGTATGTTTTAGTTAGTTTTTAGTATATTTTTATTAGTTTTTAGGAAAAATTCATATTTCTGGACTTTACTATGAGTTTGTGTGTTTTTCTGTGATTTCAGGTATTTTCTGGCTAAAATTGAGGGAGCTGAGCAAAAATCTGATTTAGGCTGAAAATGGAATGCTTATGTTGTTGGATTCTGAGCTCCCTACACTCGAAATGGATTTTTTGGAGCTACAGAAGTCCAATTGGTGCGCTCTCAATTGGGTTGCAAAGTAGACATCCCAGGGCTTTCTAGTAATATATAATAGTCTATACTTTGCGCGAGGATAAATGACGTAAACTGGCTGGCGTTAAATGCCAAAAATAGGTTGCAAGTTGGAGTTAAACGCCAGAAACAGGTTACAACCTGATGTTTAACTCCAGAAATAGCCCAGGCACGTGAGAAGCTTAAGTCACAGCCCCAGCACACACCAAGTGGGCCCTAGAAATAGATTTCTGCACTATTCATCTTAGTTTACTCATTTTCTGTAAACCTAGGTTACTAGTTTAGTATTTAAACAACTTTTAGAGACTTATTTTGTATCTCATTACATTTTTAGATCTGAACTTTGTACTCTTTGACGACATGAGTCTCTAAACTCCATTGTTGGGGGTGAGGAGCTCTGCAGTGTCTTGATGAATTAATGCAATTATTTCTGTTTTCTATTCAAACACGCTTGTTTCTCTTTAAGATGTTCATTTGTACTTAACCATGATGAAGGTGATGATCCATGACACTCATCACCATTCTCAATCTATGAACGCGTGCCTGACAACCACCTCTATTCTACCTTCAATTGAATGAATATCTCTTGGATTCCTTAATCAGAATCTTCGTGGTATAAGCTAGAATCCATTGGCAGCATCCTTGAGAATCCGAAAAGTCTAAACCTTGCCTGTGGTATTCTGAGTAGGATTCAAGGATTGGATGACTGTGACGAGATTCAAACTCGTGAGTGTTGGGCGTAGTGACAGACACAAAAGGATCAATGGATCCTATTCCGACATGATCGAGAACCGACAGATGATTAGCCGTGCAGTGACAGCGCACCTGGACCATTTTCATTGAGAGGACGGATGGTAGCCATTGACAACGGTGATCCACCAACACACCGCTTGCCATGAGAGGAACTGCGTGCGTGAAGAAGAAGACAGAGGGAAAGCAGAAACTCAGAAGATAAAGCATCTCCAAAGCTCCAACACATTCTCCATTACTGCGTAACAATTACTCATTTCATACACTTTCACTTTTTACAATTGAAATTAAAGAACCCTATTGGTATCCTGACTAAGATTAATAAGATAACCATAGCTTGCTTCATACTAACAATCTCCGTGGGATCGACCCTTAATCACGTAAGGTATTACTTGGACGACCTAGTGCACATGCTGGTTAGTTGTGCGGAATTACATAGTGTGAGTGTAATTTTCGTGCACCAAGTTTTTGGCGCTGTTGCCGGGGATTGTTTGAGTTTGAACAACTGACGGTGAATCTTGTTGCTTAGATTAGGAAAAATTTGTCTTTTTGGTTTAGAGTCACTAGAATTGCATCTTTTATTATTCCCTTTTTAAAATTTTTCTTCAAAAATATTATTTTTCTTTATTAATTGTTAGTTTTTCATTGAGTTTAGTGTCATGTTTTAAGTTTGGTGTCAATTGCATGCTTTTCTTTGTCTTTCAATTTTTGAATTGTATGTTCTTTGTTTTTCCTTGATCTTCAAATTGTTCTTGTTTGATCTTTGGTTTATCTTGTTTTGTGTCTTTTCTTATTTTTCTTGTGCTTTTTCAAATTTTTAGTTTTCAAAATTTTTTTTTATTAAATACCTTTTTAAAACACGTTAAATTTATAGCTCAGTTGGCTAGAGCGTTGGCTTATGTTCTTGGCAATTGGGTATCTTCCTTTTAAAACTTTTTCAAAAATAATTTTTCTTTGATTGAATCTTGTGCCAAACTTTAAGTTTGGTGTTTTCTTGTTAATCTTTCTTTAATTTTCGAAAATTTTATTGTGGTTTTCTAAAAATTTTTAGTTTGGTGTTCTATCTTTTGTTCTTGTTGTTCTTGTGAGTCTTCAAAGTTTTCTTGAGTCTCCTTTGTGCTTTGATCTTAAAATTTTTAAGTTTGGTGTTCCTTGGTGTTTTCCCTCCAAAATTTTTGAAAACAAAGAGCATTAAATATAAAAATTTTAAGTCTTGTATCTTTTGTGTGTTTTTCTCTTTCATCATAAAATTCAAATTTCAAAAAAATATCCTTTCTAACTATTTTTAAGCAATTATTTCGAATTTCTTTTTATAAAAATTCAGATTTCAATTTCAAAATTTTTCGAATCTTATCCTTTTAAGATTTTTTAAAATCACATCTTTTTCAAAAATATCCTAACCACTTTCTCTCTCCTCACTTTTTCGAAAATCTTCATAAAACATTTTCAAAATCTTTTTTATTTTAGTTTTTATTTTGTTTCATTTTATTATTTCAAAAATTATTTTTCTTATATAATAAAATAAATAAAATAAATCCACATCATTTCCCTTTCTCCATCATGGACTTAAGCGGAAATGAACAGTCCAGAAGGACTATGGGGTCATATACTAACCCCACTACTGCTTCATATGGGAGTAGTATCTGTATACTCTCCATCGGAGTCAGTAGCTTTGAGTTGAATCCTCAGCTCATTATCATGGTGCAGTAAAGTTGCCAGTATTCCGATCTTCCACAGGAAGAACCTACAGAGTTTCTGGCACAGTTTTTACAAGTTGGTGACACAGTACATGATAAGGAAGTAGATCAGGATGTCTACAGATTGTTACTATTTCCATTTGCTATAAAAGACCAAGCTAAGAGGTGGTTAAATAACCAACCTAGGGCTAGCATAAAGACATGGAAACAGCTGTCAGAAAAATTCCTGAATAAATACTTCCCTCCAAAACGGATGACACAGCTAAGGCTGAGCATCCAAGGCTTTAAATAAAGAGATAATGAATCCCTTTATGATGCCTGGGAGAGATACAGAGAGATGCTAAGAAAATGTCCCTCTGAAATGTTTTCAGAGTGGGTGCAGATAGGCATCTTTTATTATGGACTTACAGAGAAAGCTCAGATTTCTCTAGACCACTTAGCTGGTGGATCTATACACATGAGAAAAACAATTGAATAAGCTCAAGAGCTTATTGATACAGTTGCCAGAAATCAGCATCTGTACCTAAGCAGTGAACCTTCCATGAAAGAAGAGGTTAAAATAGTAACTGATGAACTTAGTCCTGCATAACAAGTTACTGAATTCAATCAGCAATTGGATTTTCTAACAAAACAGCTAATCGAATTCAAGTAGATACTACAAAAAACAAAAATGGCTACTATGCATATGGAAGTACAGTTGAAGCAAACAGAACAACAGTTATCAAAACAAATAACAGAAGAGTGCCAAGCAGTTCAATTAAGAAGTGGGAAAACATTAAACACCTCACTTCAAGGCAGCAGGAAGCCAAGAAATGAACAAACCACCCAAAATCCCTCTGAGGACAATAAGAGCCCAAAGAGGAATAATTCTGGCACTCAAACGCCAGAAAAGGATGGAGAGCTGGCGTTGAACGCCCAACCCATGCTCAGTTCTAGCATTCAAATGCCAGAAATAGGCAAGAAGCTGGCATTGAACGCCCAAAGAAAGCTCAGTTCTGGAATTCAGACGCTAGAAACAGGTAAGGAGTTGGCGTCTAATGCCACTCCAGCTTCCACCCCTGGCATTCAAACGCCACTGGGGGATCAGACACATACGAGTGCTGATAGCAACCCCTCTAAAAAGGCTTCTCAACCACATCTGTAGGCAATAAACCTGCAGCAACTAAGGTTGAGGAATACAAAGCCAAAATGCCTTATCCTCAGAAACTCCACCAAGCGGAATAGGATAAGCAATTTGCCCGCTTTGTAGACTATCTCAGGACTCTTGAAATAATGATTCTGTTTGCAGAGGCACTTGAGCAAATATCCTCTTATGCTAAGTTCATGAAAGAGATCTTAAGTCATAAGAAGGATTGGAGGGAAACTGAAAAAGTTTACCTCACTGAAGAATGCAGTGCAGTCATTCTGAAAAGCTTCCCTGAGAAGCTTAAAGATCCCAGAAGTTTTATGATACCATGCACATTAGAAGGTACTTGTACCAAGCAAGCTCTATGTGATCTTGGGGCAAGTATCAACCTAATACCTACATCTACTATCAGAAATCTTGGTTTAATTGAAGAAATCAAACCAACCCGGATATGTCTCCAACTTGCTGATGGCTCTATTAAATACCCATCAGGCGTGATTGAAGACATGATTGTCAAGGTTGGGCCATTTGCCTTTCCCACTCACTTTGTGGTGCTGGAAATGGAGGAGCACAAGAGTGCAACTCTCATTCTAGGAAGACCTTTCCTAGCAACTGGACGAACCCTCATTGACGTCAAAAAAGGGGAAGTAACCCTGAGAGTCAATGAGAACGAGTTTAAGTTGAATGTTGTCAAAGCTATGCAGCATCCAGATACCCCAAATGACTGCATCAGCATTGATATTATTGACTCTCTGGTAAAAGAGGTCAATATGACTGAGAGTCTCGAATTAGTGCTAGAGGATATCTTTAAAGATGCCCAGACTGACCTGGAGGAACTAGAGAGAATAATAGAACCTCTGAAAATCCCTCAGGAAGTGGAGAAACCTTCCAAACCCGAGCTCAAACCATTACCACCATCCTGAAATATGCATTTATGGGAGAAGGTGATACATTTCCTGTAATCATAAGCTCTACCTTAGAGCCACAGGAAGAGGAAGCACTAACTCAAGTGCTAATAAGGACACACAAGACAGCTCTTGGGTGGTCCATCAGTGATCTTAAGGGCATTAGCCCAGCCAGATGCATGCATAAGATCCTATTGGAAGGTGACACTAAGCCAGTGGTGCAACCACAGTGATGGCTGAATCCAGCCATGAAGGAGGTGGTGCAGAAGGAGGTCACTAAATTACTAGATGCTGGGATTATTTATCCTATCTCTGATAGCCCCTGGGTAAGCCCTGTCCAAGTCATCCCTAAGAAGGGTGGCATGACAGTGGTTCATAATAAAAAAATGAACTGGTTCCTACAAGAACAGTTACATGGTGGCGTATGTGTATTGATTATAGAAGGCTCAATACAGCTACCAGAAAGGATCATTTTCCTTTACCATTCATAGACCAGATGCTAGAAAGACTAGCAGGTCATAAATACTACTACTTCTTGGATGGATATTCAGGTTATAATCAAATTGCAGTAGCCCCCAAGATCAAGAGAAAACAACATTCACATGTCCATCCGGAGTATTTACATACAGAAGGATGCCATTTGGTCTGTGTAATGCACCTGCAACCTTTCAAAGGTGCATGCTCTCTGTTTTCTCTGATATGGTGGAAAAATTTCTGGAAGTCTTCATGGATGACTTTTCAGTATTTGGAGACTCATTCAGCTCCTGTCTTGACCATCTAGCACTTGTTCTAAAAAGGTGCCAATAGACTAACTTGGTTTTAAACTGGGAGAAATGTCACTTCATGGTGACTGAAGGAATTATCCTTGGGCACAAAATTTTGAACAAGGAAATAGAGGTGGATCAAGCTAAGGTAGAGGCAATTGAAAAATTACCACCACCTGCCAATGTTAAGGCAATTAGAAGCTTTCTAGGGCATGCAGGATTTTATAGGAGGTTTATAAAAGATTTTTCAAAAATTGCCAAACCTCTGAGTAATCTGCTAGCTGCTAACACGCCATTTATCTTTGATAAGGAGTGTCTGCAGGCATTTGAGACTCTAAAAGCTAAGCTGGTCACAGCACCAGTCATTTCTGCACCAGACTGGACATTACCATTTGAACTGATGTGTGATGCCAGTGACTATGCCATTGGTGCAGTGTTGGGACAAAGGCATGACAAGCTTCTGCACGTCATTTACTATGCCAATCGTGTTTTAAATGATGCACAGAAAAACTACACAACCACAGAAAAAGAGTTACTTGCAGTGGTTTACGCCATTGACAAGTTCAGATCTTATTTAGTAGGATCAAAAGTGATTGTGTACACTGACCATGCTGCTCTTAAATATCTACTCACAAAGTAGGATTCAAAACCCAGACTCATCAGATGGGTGTTGCTTCTGCAAGAGTTTGATATAGAAATAAGAGACAGAAAATGGACAGAAAACCAAGTAGCAGATCACCTGTCCCGAATAGAACCAGTAGAAAGGGCGTCCCTCCCTCTTACTGAGATCTCTGAAAACTTTCCAGATGAGCAACTTTTTTCCATCCAGGAAGTGCCATGGTTTGCAGACATTGCAAACTACAAGGCAGTGAGATTCATACCTAAAGAGTATAGTAGGCAACAATCAAAGAAATTGATCACGGATGCAAAGTACTATCTTTGGGATGAACCATATCTCTTCAAG
>NC_029773.3:38232523-38245571 GCF_000817695.3 Arachis duranensis | reverse complement strand
GCACTGCCATGGATCACAGTATGGAGGACATTTTGGAAGTGAGCGAACAGCTACAAGAGTCCTCTAATGTGGCTTCTACTGGCCTACTCTCTATAAAGACTCTCGGGTGTTTGTACTTAATTATGACAGTTGCCAAAGATCTGGCAATCTGCCTCACAGTTATGCTATGCCTCAACAAGGGATCTTGGAGATTGAGTTGTTTGATGTGTGGGGTATTGACTTCATGGGGCCTTTCCCACCATCATACTCAAACACTTATATTCTTGTGGCAATGGATTATGTATCCAAATGGGTGGAAGCTATTGCAACACCCACTAATGATAATAAGACAGTGCTGAAATTCCTCCAGAAACACATCTTCAACAGATTTGGTATCCCTAGAGTACTAATCAGTAATAGGGGCACTCATTTCTGCAATAAACAGCTTTACTCTGCTTTGGTTCGATATGGAGTTAGCCACAGGGTGGCCACTCCATATCATCCACAGACAAATGGACAAGCTGAAGTTTTTAATAGAGAACTTAAAAGAATCATGGAACGGACTATGATTAACCGTAGAAGGGATTGGGCAAGAAGCTTGGATGATGCTTTGTGGGCATACAGAACAGCTCTCAAGACTCCTATAGGGACCTCTCCATACCAGCTTGTGTATGGAAAAGCCTGTCACTTGCCAATGGAACTGGAGCATAAGGCCTATTGGGTAACCAAACTCCTAAACCTTGATGCCAAGTTAGCTCGAGAATAACGATTTCTCCAGTTAAATGAGCTAGAGAAATTCAGACTCAATGCTTTCGAAAATGCAAAAATTTACAAAGAGAAAGCAAAAAGATGGCATGATAAGAAGCTGTCATCCAGAGTCTTTGAGCCAGGGCAGAAAGCTTTGCTGTTTAATTCTAGGCTCAGATTATTCCCCGGGAAATTGAAATCCCGATGGAGAGGTCCATATGTGATTACAAGTGTGTCACCATATGGATACGTAGAGCTTCAGGATAATGATTCTAACAAAAAGTTCATTGTTAATGGACAGAGAGTCAAACATTATCTTGAAAGCAATTTTGAGCAAGAAAGCTCAAAACTGAGACTTGATCAAAGTTCAGTAATAGTCCAGCTAAAGACAATAAAGAAGCGCTTGCTGGGAGGCAACCCAGTCATGAGTTCATTTTAATTGTAATTTTTATTTTCAAATTAGATAATACATTCCAGTGAATAATACAGAGTTAAAGAAGGATTCAGAGGATAAAACAGCAAAAAGAAGCTCACTGGTTCGAAAAAGCCAGTAAGAGCTTGATGAGTGAATATTTTATACGCTTTTTGGGGGGTAATTTCATGTAGATTTTAGTATGTTTTAGTTAGTTTTTAATAGATTTTTATTAGTTTTTAGGCAAAAATCATATTTCTGGACTTTATTATGAGTTTGTGTATTTTTCTGTGATTTCAGGTATTTTTTAGCTGAAATTGAAGGAGCTGAGCAAAAATCTAATTTAGGCTGAAAAAGGACTGCTGATGCTGTTGGATTCTGACCTCCCTGCACTCGAAATAGAGTTTTTAGAGCTACAGAAATCCAATTAGCTCGCTCTCAATTGGGTTGAAAATTAGACATCCAGGGCTTTCCAGCAATATATAATAGTCCATACTTTGCGTGAAGATAGACGATGTAAACTGGCGTTCAATGCCAGTTCCATGTTGCAGTCTGGCGTTCAGCGCTAGAAACAGGTTACAAGTTGGAGTTCAACTCCAGAAACAGCCCAGACACGTGAGAAGCTTAAGTCTCAGCCCCAGCACACACCAAGTGGGCCCCATAAGTGGATTTCTGCACTATCCATCCTAGTTTACTCATTTTCTGTAAACCTAGGTTACTAGTTTAGTATTTAAACAACTTTTAGAGACTTATTTTGTTTCTCATGACATTTTTAGATCTGAATTTTATACTCTTTGACGGCATGAGTCTCTAAACTCCATTGTTGGGGGTGAGGAGTTATGCAGCGTCTCAATGAATTAATGCAATTATTTCTGTTTTCCATTCAAACATGCTTGTTCCTATCTAAGATGTTCATTCGCGCTTCACTATGAAGAAGGTGATGATCTGTGACACTCATCACCTTCCTCAATCCATGAATGTGTGTCTGACAACCACCTCCGTTCTACATTAGATTGAATGAGTATATCTTAGATTCTTTAATCAGAATATTCGTGGAATAAGCTAGAATTGTTGGCGGCATTCATGAGAATCCGGAAAGTCTAAACCTTGTCTGTGGTAATCCAAGTAGGATTCAAAGATTGGATGACTCTGACAAGCTTCAAACTCGTGATTGTTGGGCGTGATGACAAACACAAAAGGATCAATGGATTCTATTCCGACTTGATCGAGAACCAACAGATGATTAGCCGTGCTGTGACAGAGCATTTGGACCATTTTCACTGAGAGGATGGGAAGTAGCCATTGACAACGGTGACACCCTACATACAGCTTGCCATGGAGGGAGCCTTGCATTTATGAAAGTGAGGAAGCATTATGTTACAGAAATTCAGAAGACAAAGCATCTCCAAAACTCCAACATATTCTCCATTACTGAGTAACAATTATTTATTCCATGCTCTTTTATCTTTTACAATCGAGGCTAACGAATCCTATTGGTATCCTGACTAAGATTAATAATATAACCATAGCTTGCTTCAAACCAACAATCTCCGTGGGATTCAACCCTTGCTCACGTAAGGTATTACTTGGACGACCCAGTGCACTTACTGGTTAGTGGTTCGAGTTGTGAAAAGTGTGATTTACAATTTCGTGCACTAAGTTTTTGGCGCCGTTGCCGGGGATTGTTCGAGTTTAAACAGCTAAAGGTTTATTTTGTTGCTTAGATTAGGAATAATTTATTTTTGTTGCTATAGAGTCATCAATTTTGAGTCCTTTATTTTCTTTTCAAAAAAAATAATAAATTTTTTTTTCAAAAATATTATTTTTCCTTATTAAAGTTTTAATTTTTCATGAATTTAGTGTCATGTTTTAAGTTTGGTGTCAATTGCATATTTTATATTTTCCTTTAAATTTTCGAATTTGTGTTCTTTGTTTTTCCTGGATCTTCAAGTTGTTCTTGTTTATTTTTCTTGTTTGATCTTTAGTTTTTCTTGTTCTGTGTCTTTTCTTGTTTTTCTTGTGCTTTTTCAAAACATTAGTTTTCAAAAAAAAATTATTTTTAGTTATTAAAAATACTTCTTTAAAACAAGTGTTACCTTTACAGCTCAATTGGCTAGAGCGTTGGTTTATGTTCTTGGTAATTGGGTATCTTCTTTTTAAAATCTTTTTTTCCCTTTCTTTGGAAAATAATTTCTCTTTGATTGAATCTTGGGACAAACTTTAAGTTTGGTGTTTTCTTGTTAATCTTTCTTTAATTTTCAAAAATTTTATTGTGGTTTTCTAAAAATTTTAAGTTTGGTGTTCTTTCTTTTGTTCTTGGTGTTCTTGTGAATCTTCAAGGTGTTCTTGAGTCTTTCTTGTATTTTGTTCTTAAAATTTTTAAGTTTGGTGTTCCTTAGTGTTTTCCCTCCAAAATTTTCGAAAACAAGGAGCATTAGATCTAAAAATTTTAAGTCTTGTGTCCTTTATGTGTTTTTCTCTTTCATCATAAAATTCAAAATTAAAAAAAATATCTTTTCTAACTATTTTTAAGGCATATTTTCGAATTTTTTTTTTTAAATTTCAGATTTCAATTTCAAAAAGATCTTAACCACTTTCTCTCTCCTCACTTTTTCGAAAATTTTCATAAAATATTTTTAAATTCTCTTTTTTATTTTGATTTTATTTTTATTTCATTTTTATTTATTTTTATTTTTATTATCGTCTTTATTTTATTTTATTTTATTTTATTATTTTGAAATTTTTATATATAATGAAATAAATAAAATAAGTTCACATCATCTCCCTTTCTCCATCATGGACTTAAGTGGAAATGAACAATCCAGAAGGACTTTGGGGTCATATACTAACCCCACTACTGCTTCATATGGGAGTAGTATATGTATACCCTCCATTGAAGTTAGTAGTTTTGAGTTGAATCCTCAGCTAATTATCATGGTGCAGCAAAGTTGCCTGTATTCCAGTCTTCCACAAGAAGAACCTACAGAGTTTCTGGCACAGTTTTTACAAATTGCTGACACAGTACACGATAAGGAGGTAGATCAGGATGTCTACAGGCTATTACTGTTCTCATTTGCTGTAAAAGACCAAGCTAAGATGTGGTTAAATAACCAACCTAAGCACAGCATAAAGACATGGAAATAGCTGTCAGAAAAATTCCTGAATCACTATTTTCCTCCAAAACGGATGACACAGCTAAGGCTGAGCATCCAAGGCTTCAAACAAGGAGATAATGAATCTCTTTATGATGCTTGGGAGAGATAAAGAGAGATGCTAAGAAAATGCCCCTCTGAAATATTTTCAGAGTGGGTGCAGTTAGACATCTTCTATTATGGGCTTACAGAAAAAGCTCAGATTTCTCTAGACCACTCAGAGCAGTTTCCAGAAATCAGCATCTGTACCTAAGCAGTGAACCTTCCATGAAAGAAGAGGCTAAAACAGTAACTGTTGAACTGAGTCCTACAGAACAAGTTACTGAATTCAATCAGCAACTGGATTTTCTAACAAAATAGCTAGCCGAATTTAAGGAAATACTACAAGAAACAAGAATGGATAATATGAATATGGAAGTACAGTTGAAGCAAACAGAACAGCAGTTATCAAAACAAATAACAGAAGAGTGCCAAGCAGTTCAATTAAGAAGTGGGAAAACATTAAATACCTCACTTCAAGGTAGCAAGAAGCCAAGAAATGAGCAAACTACCCAAAATCTATCTGAGGATAGTAAGACCCCAGAGAGGAATAATTCTGGCACCCAAACACCAGAAAATGGGTGGAAAGCTGGCACTGAACGCCCAAACCATGCTCACTCCTGGCGTTCAACGCCAGAAACAAGCAAGGATTTGGCGTTGAAGGCCCAAAGGGAGCACAGTTCTGGCGATCAGACGCCAAAAACAAGTAAGGAGTTGGCGTCTAACGCCACTCCAGCTTCCACCCCTGGTATTCAAATGCCAGTGGGGGATCAGACACATACAAGTGCTGATAATAACCCATCTAAAAAGGCTTCTCAACCCACATCTGTAGGCAATAAACCTGCAGCAACTAAGGTTGAGGAATACAATGCCAAAATGCCTTATCCTCAGAAACTCCGCTAAGCGAAACAGGATAAGCAATTTGTCCGCTTTGCAGACTATCTCAAGACTCTTGAAATAAAGATTCTGTTTGCAGAGGCACTTGAGCAAATACCCTCTTATGCTAAGTTCATGAAAGAGATCATAAGTCATAAGAAGGATTGAAGGGAAACTGAAAAAGTTTACCTCACTGAAGAATGCAGTGCAGTCATTCTGAAAAGCTTAAATGAGAAGCTTAAAGATCCCGGAAGCTTTATGATACCATGCACATTAGAGGGTACTTGTACCAAGCAAGCTCTGTGTGATCTTGGGGCAAGTATCAACCTGATACCTGCATCTACTATCAAAAAGCTTGGTTTGACTGAAGAGGTCAAACCAACCCAAATATGTCTCCAACTTGCTGATGGCTCCATTAAATACCCATCAGGCATGATTGAAGATATGATTGTCAAGGTTGGGCCATTTGCCTTTCCTACTGACTTTGTGGTGCTAGAAATGGAGGAGCACAAGAGTGCAACTCTCATTCTAGGAAGACCTTTCCTAGCAACTGGCCGAACCCTCATTGACATCCAAAAAGGGGAAGTAACCCTGAGAGTCAATGAAGATAAGTTCAAGTTGAATGTTGTCAAAGCTATGCAGCATCCAGACACCCCAAATGACTGCATGAGCATTGATATCATTGACACTCTGGTAAAAGAGATCAATATGACTGAGAGTCTCAAATCAGAGCTAGATGATATCTTTAAAGATGTTCAGCCTGATTTGGAGGAATCATAGAGAATAATAGAACCTCTGAAAATCCCTCAGGAAGAGGAGAAACCTCCTAAACTTGAGCTCAAACCATTCCCACCATCCCTTAAATATGCATTTCTGGGAGAAGGTGATACCTTTCCTGTAATTTTAAGCTCTACCTTAGAGCCAAAGGAAGAGGAAGCACTAATTTAAGTGCTAAAGACACATAAGACAGCTCTAGGGTTGTCCATCAGTGATCTTAAGGGCATTAGCCCAGCTAGATGCATGCACAAGATCTTATTGGAGGGTGACGCTAAGCCAGTGGTTCAACCACAAAGGCGGCTGAATCCAGCCATGAAGGAGGTGGTGCAGAAGGAGGTCACTAAATTACTAGAGGCTGGGATTATTTATCCTATTTCTGATAGCCCCTGGGTAAGCCCTGTCCAAGTCGTCCCTAAGAAGGGTGGCATGACAGTGGTTCATAATGAAAAAAATGAACTAGTTCCTATAAGAACAGTTACAGGGTGGCGTATGTGTATTGATTATAGAAGGCTTAATACAGCTACCAGAAAGGATCATTTTCCTTTACCCTTTATAGACCAGATGCTAGAAAGACTAGCAGGTCATGAATACTACTGCTTCCTGGATGGATATTCATGTTATAATCAAAATGCAGTAGATCCCCAGAATCAAGAGAAAATAGCATTCACATGTCCATCTGGAGTATTTGCATACAAAAGGATGCCATTTGGTCTGTGCAATGCACCTGCAACCTTCCAAAGGTGCATGCTCTCAATTTTCTCTGATATGGTGGAAAAATTTCTAGAACTCTTCATGGATGACTTTTCAGTATTTGGAGACTCATTCAACTCCTGTCTTGACCATCTAGCACTTGTTCTAAAGAGGTGCCAAGAGACTAACCTGGTTTTAAACTGGGAGAAATGTCACTTTATGGTGACTGAAGGAATTGTCCTTGGGCACAAAATTTCGAACAAGGGAATAGAAGTGGATCGAGCTAAGGTAGAGGTAATTGAAAAATTACCACCACTTGCCAATATTAAGGCAATCAGAAGCTTTCTAGGGCATGCAGGATTTTATAGGAGGTTTATAAAGGATTTTTTTAAAATCGCCAAACCTCTGAGTAATCTGCTAGCTGTTGACACGCCATTTATCTTTGATAAAGAGTGTCTGCATGCATTTGAAACTCTGAAAGCTAAGCTGGTCACATCACCAGTCATCTCTACACCAGACTGGATATTACCATTTGAATTATTGTGTGATGCCAGTGACCATGCCATTGGTGCAGTGTTGGAACAAAGGCATGACAAGCTTCTGCACGTCATTTATTATGCCAGTCGTGTTCTAAATGACGCATAGAAGAACTACACAACCACAGAAAGAGTTACTTGCAGTGGTTTACGCCATTGACAAGTTCAGATCTTATTTAGTAGGATCAAAAGTGATTGTGTACACTAACCATGCTGCTCTTAAATATCTACTCACAAAGCAGGATTCAAAACCCAGACTCATAAGATGGGTGTTGCTTCTTGATGATTGAATTTTTGACGGTTTAGAATTTCACAAATGAATTCTCGTTGCAAGTATAGTTTCTAAACCAACAATAATCCTTTCATACAAAAGATTGTTTGTCACAAGTAACAAACCCCTAAATCTATAAACCGAAGTATTGAAACCTGGGGTCGTTCTCCCTAGGAATTACAATAAAGTGTCTTGTTATTGGTTAGAAATGTGTTTTGGGGTTTTGGATAAGAAGCATGAAAAGTAAATGGCAATGAAAATAAACTAACAACTATAAAAGCTCTTGGCAAGGTATGAAAATTAGAAGTCCTATCCTAGTTATCCTTCTCAATTGTGATGAGAATTGTTCATTGCTACCACTTAGTTAACCCTTACTTAATAAAGGAAAGTCAAGTGGATGAATTGACTTGAGCCACAAGTCCTAGCCAACTCCCAAGGAAAGACTAGCTTTAGTGCACTCCAAACCAATTAGCAATCTCTCCAATTATCAATTAACAAAGGAATTAGATAACTCAAGTGTCACTAATTACTCTACCTAGGCCAAGAGGAACAAAATCTATACTATATCTAGAAGAGGCATTTCAACAAACACATAAAAGGCAATAAAAGTAAACAACATAAATTGCAAGAATTAAAGAGAGATCTAACTACAAAGGTAAGAGATCGACAATAAAAAAGCAAAGAAGAACAATCATTATGAATTACCTCTTATTGAATTGAAAGAAAATGGAAGGAACAATAGTAGATCTACAACAAAATATAAGAACAACATAAAGGAAATTACAATAAAAGAATGGAAGAAGAATGAATGTAACAACAAGGAATTGAGAAGATAGAAGTAGAAGAAGATGAATTAAAATCTAGATCTAAGAACTAAACCTAATCCTAATCTTAATCCTAGAGAGAAGTGAAAGCTTCTCTCTCTAGAAACTACTTCTAATACTAAACTATGACTAATGGTCAAAAGTATGTTGATTCCCTTTCAATCCTTGGCTTAAATAGCATCAGAAATGAGTTGGATTGGGCCCACAAGGCTTTAGAATTCGCTGGCCACGTTTTGCTTTAAGTGAACCAGGTGGCAGCAACGGCGCGTGCGCGTACTATGCGCGTGCGCGCCACCATACGTGTAGCTACTATGGCAAATCTTATATCGTTTCGAAGCCCCGGATGTTAGCTTTCTAACCCAACTAGAACCGCATCATTTGGACCTCTGTAGCTCAAGTTATGGTCGTTTAAGTGCGAAGAGGTCGGCTTGACAGCTTTCCGGTTCTTTCATTTCTTCATGAGTTCTCCAACTTTTCATGCTTCTTTCTTCATTCCCTTGATCCAATCTTTGCCTCCTAAACCTTAAATCACTTAACAAACATATCAAGGCATCTAATGGAATCAAGGAGAATTAGATTTAGCTATTTTAAGTCCTAAAAAGCATGTTTTCACTCTTAAGCACAATTAAGGGAGAAGTTATAAAACTATGCTATTTCATTGAATAAATGTGGGTAAAATGTGATAAAATCTCCAAAAATCAATACAAGATAAACCCTACAAATTGGGTTTATCAACCTCCCCACACTTAAACCAAGCATGTCCTCATGCTTAAACCAAGAATGAAGTAAGGGATGGCTTTTATTCAATGGAAACTAACTAAATGCAATCTACCTATATGCGACTATCTAAATGAATGCAATTGCTTGGTCAAAATAAATCAATTCCCAAGAAGCATATATGCACAAGGGCTAAGGACTAGCAAGTCTAATCTACAATTGAATTGAGTTATTAAATATTCTTACAAACTTGCATGAAAGGAGATGATCATGGGTGGAAACATGTAATTGAGCAATCGAACCCTCACCGGATGTATTTGCACTCTATTCGCTCAAGTGTTTAGGGTTGATTCTCTCAATTCTCCCCTAATCATGTTTTCTAAGATTTGTTCTTCTTCTAACAATCAACATATATTTCATGCATGCATACAAGTATCATGAGGTCTTTTCTTTAGGTTGTAATGGGGGCATGCATACAAGTATCATGAGGTCTTTTCTTTGGTTGTAATGGGGCTAGGGTCAAGATAGGTTGCATATTTGGTCAAGTGAGCTTGAAATTTGAATCTTTGATAAGCTTAGACTCCCCACCTAACCTATGACATCCTATACAATTAAATTCTAACCTAACTACCCATTTTTCACTTTTTCACATACTCATGTATTTCTTTTTCATTTCACAACATTTATGCATTGATTTTATTGAGCTATACTTTGCTTTGGGGCATTTTGTCCCCTTTTTATTATTTTTCTTCTCTTTTTTTTCTTTTCTTTCTTTTTCTATTTTTTCTTTTCTTTTCCATATTATTTTGTTTTTCTTTTGTTTTTCTCATTTTTTTTCTTTCTATATACAAGAGCATCAATGCATAAGGTCTATACATTTGATCAATACACGAGCATGTACCCAATTCCCAATATTTACAACAAAAATACAAAACTACCCTTTTATTCCCCCACTGTCCCAAGAGTTCCCACGCTTGAATGGTACTCACACACACTAGCCTAAGCTAATCAAAGATCCAAATTAAGGACTTGTATTGTTTTTTGTTTTAGGCTTGTAATGTGCTAAAATAAGAACGAAGTGGGTTAATCGTAGGCTCAAATTGGCTAACAAAGGAATATAAAAGGTAAGGCTATTTGGGTAAGTGAGTTAAATGAAATGATGGCCTCAATCATATAAATGAATGAATACACAAAATAATGGACATAAAGAATCAAACAAATCAAATATTACAATCATAGAAAGAGAATAATGCACACAAGAAGGAAAAATAAGTGGTTATAAGATGTAACCACACCATTAGGCTCAAAACTCACTTGCTTATGTTCTTAGCTCAAAAACATGATCCACAATATATATAATTCAAGCAAGTTTAATGAAAAGCTTTCACTCAAATCAATTGGTGCCCTCTAGATAGAAATCCTTGAAAAATTTTATTATTTTGACTAAGCTTATTTTGTACTTATTTTGTATATATATGCAAAATTAAGAAAATGCAACAAAAATCCTAAAAACCTAAAATGAAATGCAAAAGTGTTGGGATTAGAAATTTGTCACCCAAAATCGCCGATCGGTCGGACGACCTCCCCACACTTAAAAGTTTGCACCGTCCTCGGTGCACTCAAGGGAGAGCAATGTGGACGGGTTACTACAATTGATGAGCTCCATCAAAAGATTATGCAGATGACTTGTTTGTTGCCCCATTTAAAGCTATTTATTTCTCCCTTCTTGGTGGCCAACCTAAAAGGATAGAAAAGGAAAGGAATATTAAGCCTATGACAAAGATATCAAAGCAAATAGAACATAGGCGGGGGTTAATGCCAAGTAGGAGTATGGTTCTCTACTACATGGTAGCTACAACATGTAGAGGAGGAAACAATAAGAGAAAATGGCATATCAATGATACTTGATGCAAGAGTAAGGTCAAAGCATGAAGAGCATGATGAGCATCAAGTTCGAACAAGAGAGAGTGGGCCATGAAAGACAATATAAGGTCATATCAATGCACAAAGAACATAAGAGTCATACAAAATGAAGCATTGATTTAAAAGTTTCATCACCCAAAAATATCAAACAAGTCAACAGGCACCAAAATAATGCAAGAATTTCTCAACAATAGAGTGTAATAATCCAACACCATTATTGAAATGACACTTAGAAAAAAAAATTGAAAACATGCTATAGAGACAAAATAAAAATGGAAATAGTAGAAGTATGCGAATGCAGTGAACAAAAGAAAATGGAAGATGAGAAAAAAAAACTCTTTTTTTTCTTTTTTTTTTACCGATGCGTGCGCGTCATGCACGTTTACGCGTCGATGGGTATATTGGTCGAAGGACGCGTACGCGCCAGGTGCGCGCACGCGTGCATCGAGTTAGGCCGGAGGCATAGTGTCGGCCCAAGTCTGGCACAACTCTCGGGTAAAAGTAGCGGGGGTGCAGATTGTGCAATCGATGCGTGCGCGCACAGTGTGCGTGCGCGTGCATTGCGAATTTAAGATCATGTGCGCGTACGCGCCAGGTGCACGCACGCGTGTATAGACTTGTGCCTCAGACCCAATGTTTGCACAGTGCAGGCCTAACTCTCGGGTTTTTTTGGCTGGAGGTGAAATTTTGCATCCACGCGTACGCGTATATTGCGCGTGCGCGTGGGTGGTCAAAACATGCTCAGGTGCGCGTACGCGTCATGTGCGCAAACGCGTGGATGGTGTTCTGTTTTTTCAAAAATGTTTGCTATGTTTTTGCACCAATCCAAGCATTCCAAACCTCCAAGCTACTACCAAAACACCCTAAAACCTTATTTAACATGTTGAAATACTAATTAAACTCAACCAACTAATCTAAACATGAAATTAAACTAGTTCTACCAATATGTACAAAAGAGAAAATAAAAGGATTTTACCATGGTAGGGTGTCTCCTACCTAGCACTTTTGTTTATTGTCCTTAAGTTGGACTTATGGGGAGCTCCTCATCAAGGTGGCTTGTGCTTGTACTCATCTTGGAACTCCCACCAATGCTTGGTTCTCCATTGTGCCCCAAGATTTCTCATGGATAGAGCCAAGTGTTGATGGAGTTTTTCACAAGCTTGGGGCTCCCAAAGTTGATCCTCTTTTTCTAATCTGGGATCCCACACTTTATTTTCACACCCGTCTTGAAGTTGATCATCATTATTAGTCCAACCGGGTGGTGAGTAAGGTGAATTCTCTATGAAGTGGCCAGCAATCCTCCTAGACCCATCTATTTGAGCACAACTCCAACCTTTATATCTCATGTTTGATGCATCAACCATAACGAGTCTTGATTTGCAATGCCCACCACAAAATCTTTTCCGCTTTCACTTCATCCAACAAAGTTCCCTAAGTTGGCCATCCGTTTCAAGCAAACCATATTCAAGTGGGATAATAAAGCTAATAGAAATGAATTTCACCCACTCAAATGAAGGTGTAGATGGCAACCTAGGCAAAGGTGCTTCCAAAGATCTTGACAAAGCATAACCAACCCTCGTTCTTCTATTTCTAGGGACTTCCACCTCTTCACAATATCTCTTGATCTCAATCCTTTGTTCAACAATTTTATCTAAACCTTTTCCTTTACTCAAATCATAATAGGGAGGGTGAGAAAAATTTACCTCCTCAATGCTTTCAAATCCAATCAGAGAAGGTTCTTCATGCTCAAAGGATTCTTCACCACTAAGACTTGATGCTAGATCTTCATCACCAAGGAAACTCAATTCTTTCTCTATCCCATCCAAGTCTTCATATGGAAGGTGTGCATTTTCCTCCCTAGCATCAATTTCAATCATCTTGGAGGGGTTTTCTTCAACTCTATGTTCCCATGGAGGCTCCGCATCTTCTAAGTCTTCTACCACTTCTTCCTTGTCTTCAACAATTAAAGCTTCCTCCAATTGTTCCAATACAAAGCAACTTCCCTCATTTCCCACCGGAGTTTCCAATCTCTCCTTCATGCTATGTTCTTCATTTGATTCTCCACATGTAGCCATGGAAGTTCCTTGAGTGTTCAAGCATTGGGA
>NC_029773.3:38213010-38232471 GCF_000817695.3 Arachis duranensis | reverse complement strand
ATGATTAGGATCATGTGGCTCTTGGATCAATGGATATGAGTATTCTTCTATAGGAGGTTGTGGTAGAAAGTAGTATTCATCTTGTGGTTGAAAATTTTCATTTATTGGAGGTGGTTCATCTTGGTAATAATATGGAGGAGGTGGCTCTTGAAAGGGTTGATATTATGGTGGTTCCATATATGGCTCATATGGCTCAAAAGTTGGTTGGTGTGATAGATATGGATTAGGGTCATATGAAGGTGGTTGGTAAGAAGGGGCTTGTGAGTATGGTTGAGAGTTATATTGAGGGTATGGATCATAGGCATATGGTGGTGGTTCTTGAAAGTCACAAGGAGATTTACCATAGCCATTTGATTGGTATGCATCATAGAATGGCTCTTCTTCATAGTGCATTGGTGGAGGTTATTGCCATGAGGATTGATCATATGCATATGGCTCCTCCCACCTTTGGTTGTCCCATCCTTGATGCATCTCTTCATTGAAGTTCTCATCACTTACAACATAGTTGTAATCACACTCATAGCCAAAATGAGAATTCATGGTGAAAAGAGAAAATAAAAACAAAAACTACTAAGAAATAATGAAACAAAGTCCTAACTAGCAATCAATCCTTTCATAAATGAATTTTTGATGATTGAATTTTTGACGGTTTAGAATTTCACAAATGAATTCTCGTTGCAAGTATAGTTTCTAAACTAACAATAATCCTTTCATACAAAAGATTGTTTGTCATAAGTAACAAACCCCTAAATTTATAAACCGAAGTATTGAAACCTCGGGTCGTTCTCCCTAGGAATTACAATAAAGTGTCTTGTTATTGGTTAGAAATGTATTTTGGGGTTTTGGATAAGAAGCATGAAAAGTAAATGGCAATGAAAATAAACTAACAACTATAAAAGGCTCTTGGCAAGGTATGAAAATTAGAAGTCCTATTCTAGTTATCCTTCTCAATTGTGATGAGAATTGTTCATTGCTACCACTTAGTTAACCCTTACTAAATAAAGGAAAGTCAAGTGGATGAATTGACTTGAGCCACAAGTCCTAGCCAACTCCCAAGGAAAGACTAGCTTTAGTGCACTCCAAACCAATTAGCAATCTCTCCAATTATCACAACAATTATTGAAATGAATTAACAATAACAATCAAAAGAAACACATTTATTATGAATTACCTTGATTGAATTGAAAGAGAGTAGAAGAAACAAAAGTAGATCTACAACAAAACACAAGAACAACATAAAGGAAATTACAACAAAAGAATGGAAGGAGAATGAATGTAACAACAAGGAATTGAGAAGATAGAAGTAGAAGAAGATGTATTAAAATCTAGATCTAAGAACTAAATCTAATCCTAATCCTAATCCTAGAGAGAGGTGAGAGCTTCTCTCTCTAGAAACTAGTTCTAACTACTTCTAAAACTAAACTATGACTAATGGTAACTAACATGTGTTTCCCTCTTCACTCCTTGGGTTAAATAGCATCAGAAATGAGTTGGATTGGGCCCACAAGGCTTCTAAAATTGCTGGCCACGTTTTGCTTTAAGTGAACCAGGTGGCTGCAACGACGCGTGTGCGTACTATGCGCGTGCGCGCCACCATACGTGTAGCAACTATGGCAAATCTTATATTGTTTTGAAGCCCCGGATGTTAGCTTTCTAACCCAACTAGAACCGCATCATTTGGACCTCTGTAGCTCAAGTTATGGTCGTTTAAGTGCGAAGAGGTCGGCTTGACAGCTTTCCGGTTCCTTCATTTCTTCATGAGTTCTCCAACTTTTCATGCTTCTTTCTTTATTCCATTGATCCAATCTTTGCCTCCTAAACCTTAAATCACTTAACAAACATATCAAGGCATCTAATGGAATCAAAGAGAATTAGATTTAGCTATTTTAAGTCCTAAAAAGCATGTTTTCACTCTTAAGCACAATTAAGGGCGAAGTTATAAAACCATGCTATTTCATTGAATAAATGTGGGTAAAATGTGATAAAATATCCAAAAATCAATACAAGATAAACTCTACAAATTGGGTTTATCACTTCTGCAAGAGTTTGATATAGAAATAAGAGACAGAAAAAGGACAGATAATCAAGTAGCAGATCACCTGTCCCGAATAGAAACAGTAGAAGGGGCATCCCTCCCTCTTACTGAGATCTTCGAAAACTTTCCGGATGAGCAACTCTTTGCCATCCAAGAAGTGCCATGGTTTGTAGACATTGCAAACTACAAGGCAGTGAGATTCATACCCAAAGAGTACAGTAGGCAGCAATCAAAGAAGTTGATCACGGATGCAAAGTACTATCTTTGGGATGAACCATATCTCTTCAAGAGATGTGCAAACGGAGTAATCCGTAGATGTGTACCTAAAGAAGAAGCACAGAAGATCCTCTGGCACTGCCATGGATCACAGTATGAAGGACATTTTGGAAATGAGCGAACAGCCACAAGAGTCCTCCAATGTGGCTTTTACTGGCCTACTCTCTATAAATATTTCCGAGTGTTTGTACTTAATTGTGACAGTTGCCAAAGATCTGGCAATCTACCTCACAGTTATGCCATGCCTCAACAAGGGATCTTGGAGATTGAGTTGTTTGATGTATGGGGTATTGACTTCATGGGGCCTTTCCCACCATCATACTCAAACACTTATATTCTGGTGGCGGTGGATTATGTATCCAAATGGGTGGAAGCTATTGCCATACCCACTAATGACACTAAGACAGTGCTAAAATTCCTCCAGAAACACATCTTTAGCAGATTTGGTACCCCTAGAGTATTAATAAATGATGGGGGAACTCATTTCTGTAATAAACAGCTTTACTCTGCTTTGGTTCGTCATAGAGTTAGCCACAGGGTAGCCACTCCATATCATCCACAGACAAATGGCCAAGCTGAAGTCTCTAACAGAGAACTTAAAAGAATCCTGGAACGGACTGTAATTAACCGTAGAAGGGATTGGGCAAGAAGCTTGGATGATGCTCTGTGGGCATACAGAACAACATTCAAGACTCCCATAGGAACTTCTCCATACCAGCATGTGTATGGAAAAGCCTGTCACTTGCCAGTGGAACTGGAACATAAGGCCTACTGGGCAACCAGGTTCCTAAACCTTGATGCCAAGTTAGTTGGAGAAAAACGTTTGCTCCAGTTAAATGAGCTAGAGGAATTCAGATTCAATGCTTTCAAAAATGCAAAAATTTACAAGGAGAAAGCAAAAAGATGGCATGATAAGAAACTGTCATTCAGAGTCTTTGAGCCATGGGCAGAAAGTTCTGCTATTTAATTCTAGGCTCAGATTATTCCCCGAAAAATTGAAATCCCGGTGGAGAGGACCATATGTGATTACAAGTGTGTCCCCATATGGATACATAGAGCTTCAAGATAATGATTCCAACAAAAAGTTCATTGTTAATGGACAGAGAGTCAAACATTATCTTGAAAGCAATTTTGATCAAGAATGCTCAAAACTGAGACTTGATTAAAACTCAGTAATAGTCCAGCTAAAGACAATAAAGAAGCGCTTGCTGGGAGGTAACCCAGTTATTTACAAAGTTTATTTGTTAATTAATTGATTATTACAGGTATATGTCAATTATCTTCAAGGTAAAATAGCAATTGCTTGAGTTCACAAAGTTATATAAGGATTCAAAGGATAAAAACAGCAAAAAGAAGCTCACTAGTACGAAAATACCAGTAAGAGCTATTTTGGGCGTTCAACACCAGAAAGAAGCATCTTCTGGGCGTTGAACGCCAGAAAGAAGCACCTTCTGCGCGTTCAACGCCAGAAATAAGCACCTTCTGGGCGTTCAACGCCAGATTTACAGCGTCCTGGGCATTCAGAAAAATGCCTAGTGACAAAGGAGTTCTTGGCGTTCAACGCTAGAAAGAAGCAACAGCTGGGCGTTGAACGCCCAGGAGAAGCTGCACATGGGCGTTAAACGCCCAAAACATGCAGCGTTTGGGCGTTTAATGCCAGGATGGTCGGGAGGAGGTAAATTCATTTTTACTTCACAATTTTTTAATTTTCTACGTTTCAATTCATGATTTCTTGCATAAACATGTTCCAAAATGTCATCCTTCAATTCCAAAAATTTTAATCCTAATTTATAAAATCCCTTTTTCAAAAATATCAAATGTATCTTAATTCATAAACACAAATCTTTTTCCAATCCAATCCAACTCTTTCAAATCTCTCAAAACTCAATTATCTTTTAAAATCTTTTTCAAAATAAAAATTCATATTTATCTTTTTCAAATATCATTCACAACTTTTTATCTTTAAATTATATCTTTTTCTTATCATATTTATCTTTTATAAATCATATCTTTTATCTTATCTCTTTTTAAAATTTTCGAAAAACCCACCCCCTTTCCCTTTTAAATCCACATTCGGCCTCCCTCCTCTCATCCACCATTCGACACTAGCTCTCCTTCTATTCCTCTCCTTTCTTTTCTTTTGCTTGAGGAAAAGCAAACATCTAAGTTTGGTGTGTTTATCCGTGATCACTAAACCATACCCACTAAGATCATGGCTCCTAAAGAAAAACAACCCACTCAAAGAGGCAAGAAAGAGAGCATTCCAAAACCACTTTGGAATCAGGGGAAGTTCTTAACCAAAGAACATTCAGACCATTACTACAAAATAATGGGTTTAGTGATCCCGGAAGTCAAATTCGATCTGAAAGAAGATGAATATCCGGAGATCCAAGAGCAAATTCAAAACAGGAATTGGGAAATCCTAGCTAATCCTGAAACAAAAGTGGGAAGGAATATGGTTCAGGAGTTCTACGCTAATCTGTGGCAAACAGACAGGCAGAGAATATCTGGAACTGCCCTCTATGACTATCGGACCTTGGTCAGAGGAAAGATTGTTCACATCCACCCTGACAAAATCAGGGAGATCTTTAAGCTGCCTCAGCTTAAAGATGACCCAGACTCCTTTAATAGGAGAATGATGAGAACAAACAAGGGCCTGGACAAGATTCTAGAGGATATATGCATCCCTGGAGCTAGGTGGACCACCAGCACCATGGGCGTCCCAAATCAACTCAAGAGAGAAGATCTCAAACCAGTAGCCAGAGGCTAGCTGGACTTCATTGGGCGTTCTATATTGCCCACTAGCAACCGTTCTGAAGTCACTGTTAAAAGAGCAGTGATGATTCACTGCATTATGTTGGGAAAAGAAGTAGAAGTTCATCAGTTAATTTCGTGTGAACTTTACATAATAGCAAACAAGAAATCCAATGACGCCAAATTGGCTTATCCAAGCCTAATCTCTATGCAATGTAAAGATGCTGGAGTAAAGATGGGAATAACTGAATATATCTTAGTTGAGCGGCCAATCACCAAAATATTAATGGAAAAACAACAAGTGCAGGATGACCCCATCAAAAGGAGAGCACAGGAATTCCTCCAAGAAATCCCTCAATTTGAATACTAGGAGCATCTTGAAGCATCTGTCACCAAGTTGCAAGAAGCTATGGACCAAATAAAGGAAGAACAAAATAATCAAAATAGCATGCTTTGCAAATTGCTTAGGGAACAAGAAGAGCAAGGGCGTGACTTAAAGGAACTGAAGCATCAAAAATTATCTCTTGAAGGACCAAGCACCCCATAGACTAGAGGAACATCCACTTCCCAAAATAAAGGTTGTTGAGCTCTAATTTTAGCTTTAACTCTGTGATAGTTGTTATTATAGGAATTTACCTTAGAAGTTACATATAAGTAGTAGTAATTAGTATATCTATTTTGATTTTATTTTCAATTAAATTATAATTTATTTCTCTCATCATCATCAAACATGAATAAAATAGTAGATTTTTAGAATAAAGAGGCAATTTATATTTTTTGAGTTCTTAATAAGAAAAATTCTAATTAATTATATGTGGTGGCAATACTTTTTGTCTTCTGAATGAATGCTTGAACAATGCATATTTTTTATCTTGAATTTTATGAATGTTAAAATTGTTGGCTCCTAAAAGAATGATGAACAAGAGAAATATTATTGCTAATCTGAAAAATCATGAAATTGATTCTTGAAGCAAGAAAAAGCAGTGAAAAAAAATTACAAGGAATCATTGGATAAAGAAGCAGAAAAAGCCAATAGCCCTTAAAACTAAAAGGCAAGGATAAAAAGGATCCAAGGCTTTGAGCATCAATGGATAGGAGGGCCCAAGGAAATAAATCCAGGCCTAAGCGGCTAAATCAAGCTATCCCTAACCATGTGCTTGTGGCATGCAGGTCCAAGTGAAAAGCTTGAGACTGACTGGTTAAAGTCGTGATCTAAGGAAAAAGAGTGTGCTTAAGAACTCTGGACGCCTCTAATTGGGGACTTTAGCAAAGCTAAGTCACAATCTGAAAATGTTCACCGAGTATTATCTATCCGGTGATAATACTGGAAAACAAAGTGCTTAGGGCCACGGCCAAGACTCATGAAGTAGCTGTGTTCAAGAATCAACATACTAAACTAGGAGAATCAATAATACTATCTGAATTCTGAGTTCCTATGGATGCCAATCATTCTGAATTTCAAAGGATAAAGTGAGATGCCAAAACTCTTTGGAAGCAAAAAGCTACTAGTCCCGCTCATCAAATTAGAATCTGAGCTTCACTTAAAACTCTGAGATATTATTGCTTCTTGATTTCTTTTTATTCTATTTTATTTATCTAGTTGCTTGAGGACAAGCAACAGTTTAAGTTTGGTGTTGTGATAAGCGGATATTTTATACGCTTTTTTGGGGTAATTTCATGTAGATTTTAGTATGTTTTAGTGAGTTTTTAATAGATTTTTATTAGTTTTTAGGCAAAAATCATATTTCTGGACTTTACCATGAGTTTGTGTGTTTTTCTATGATTTCAAGTATTTTCTGGCTAAAATTGAAGGGGCTGAGCAAAAATCTGATTTAGGCTGAAAAAGGACTGCTGATGCTGTTGGATTCTGACCTCCCTGCACTCGGAATGGAATTTTTGGAGCGACAGGAGTCCAATTGGCGCGCTCTAAATTGGGTTGGAAAGTAGACATGCAGGGCTTTCAGAAATATATAATAGTCCATACTTTGCGCGAAGATAGATGACGCAAACTGGCGTTGAACGCTAGTTCGATGTTGCAGTCTGGCGTTCAGCGCCAAAAACAGGTTATAAGTTGGAGTTCAACGCCAGAAATAGGTTACAACCTGGCATTCAACTCCAGAAACAACCCAGGCACGTGAGAAGCTTAAGTCTCAGCCCCAGAACACACCAAGTGGGCCCCAGAAGTGGATTTCTGCACTATCCATCCTAGTTTACTCATTTTCTGTAAACCTAGGTTACTAGTTTAGTATTTAAACAACTTTTAGAGACTTATTTTGTATCTCATGACATTTTTAGATCTGAATTTTATACTCTTTGATGGCATGAGTCTCTAAACTCCATTGTTGGGGGGTGAGGAGCTCTGCAACATCTCGTGTTTTCCATTCAAACATGATTGTTCCTATCTAAGATGTTCATTCGCACTTCACTATGAAGAAGGTGATGATCTGTGACACTCATCACCTTCCTCAATCCATGAACGTGTGCCTGACAACCACCTCCATTCTACATTAGATTGAATGAGTATCTCTTAGATTCCTTAATCAGAATCTTCGTGGTATAAGCTAGAATTGTTGGCGGCATTCATGAGGATCTGGAAAGTCTAAACCTTGTCTGTGGTATTTCGAGTAGGATTCAAGGATTGGATGACTGTGACGAGCTTCAAAATCGCGATTGTTGGGCGTGATGACAAACGCAAAAGGATCAATGGATTCTATTCCGACATGATCGAGAACCGACAGATGATTAGTCGTGCTGTGACAAAGCATTTGGACCATTTTCACTGAGAGGATGGGAAGTAGCCATTGACAACGGTGACACCCTACATACAGCTTGCCATGGAGGGAGCCTTGCATTATGAAAGTGAGGAAGCATTATGTTACAAAAATTCAGAAGACAAAGCATCTCCAAAACTCCAACATATTCTACATTACTGAGTAACAATTATTTATTTCATGCTCTTTTATCTTTTACAATCGAGGCTAACGAATCCTATTGGTATCTTGACTAAGATTAATAAGATAACCATAGCTTGCTTCAAACCAACAATCTCCGTGAGATTCGACCCTTACTCACGTAAGGTATTAATTGGACGACCCAGTGCACTTGCTGGTTAGTGGTACGAGTTGTGAAAAGTGTGATTTACAATTTCGTGCACCAGAGCTGTTTTGGGCGTTGAACACCCAAAAGAAGCATCTACTGGGCGTTCAACACCAGTAGAGATAGCCATCTGGGCGTTAAACGCCAGAAAGAAGCATCTTCTGGGCGTTTAATGCCAGATTTACAGCATCCTGGGCGTTCAGAAAAACGCCCAGTAACAAAAGAGATCCTGGCGTTTAATGCCAGCCAGAAGCAACAGCTGGGCATTAAATGCCCAGGAGAAGCTACAAATGGGCGTTAAACACCCAAAACATGCAGCGTTTGGGCATTTAATGCCAGGATTGTAGGGAGGAGGTAAATTCGTTTTCACTTCAAATTTTTTCCAATTTTTATGTTTCAATTCATGATTTCTTGCATAAACATGTTACAAACTCTCATCTTCCAACCTTCAATTCCAAAAATTTTTAATCCTAAACACTTTTCTTAATTCCTCTTCAATATCTTTTCAAATCCTTTTCAAAACTCAATTATCTTTTTGAATTCTTTTCAAATCTTTTTCTTGTTAAACTCATCATATCTTCTTTTCAAAATTCATATTTATCTTTTTCAAATATCTTTCATAACTTTTTTCAAATTTAAAATTACATCTTTTTCCCATCATACTTATCTTTTACAAATCTTATCTTCTATCTTATCTTTTTCAAAATTTTTGAAAACCTACCACCTCCCTTTAAATCCACATTCGGCCTCTCTCGTCTCCTCCACACTTCGACATTAGCTCTCCTTATATCCCTTTTCTTTCTTTTCTTTTGCTTGAGGACAAGCAAACCTCTAAGTTTGGTGTGTTTATCCGTGATCACTAAGCTATACCCACTAAGATTATGGCTCCTAAAGGAAAATAAACCACATCAAGAGGCAAGAAAGAGAATATTCCAAAACCACTTTGGAATCAAGGGAAGTTCTTAACCAAAGAACATTCAGACCATTACTACAAAATAATGGGTCTAAGGTCAGTGATCTCGGAAGTTAAATTCAATCTGAAAGAAGACGAATATCCGGAGATCGAAGAGCAAATTCGAAACAGGAGCTGGGAAATCCTAGCTAATCCTGAAACAAAGGTGGGAAGGAACATGGTTCAGGAATTCTACTCCAATCTGTGGCAAACAGATTGGCAGAGATTAGCTGGAGCCGCCTTCTATGACTATCAAACTCTGGTCAGAGGAAAGATTGTTCACATTCACCCTGAAAAAATCAGGGAGATCTTCAAGCTACCTCAGCTGAAAGATGACCCAGACTCCTTTAATAGGAGAATGATGAGAACAAATAAAGGCTTGAACGAAATTCTAGAGGACATATGCCTCCCTAGAACCAAGTGGACAACCAGCACAAAGGGTGTTCCAAATCAACTCAAGAGAGAAGATCTCAAACCAGTTGCCAGAGGTTGACTGGACATCATTAGGCATTCTATACTGCCCACTAGCAACCGCTCTGAAGTCACCATCAAAAGAGCAGTAATGATCCATTGCATTCTCTTGGGAAAAGTAGTGGAAGTTCATCAGCTGATTTCTTGTGAACTTTACACAATTGTAAACAAGAACTCCAAAGATGCCAAATTGGCTTATCCAAGCTTAATCTCTATGCTATGTAAAGATGTTGGGGTAAAGATGGGGGTAATTGAGTATATCTCAGTTGAGCGACCAATCACCAAAAAGTCAATGGAAGGACAACAAGTGCAGGATGACCCCATCAAGAAGAGAGCACAGGAGTTTCTCCCAAAAATCCCTCAAATTGAATACTGGGAGCGTCATGAGGCATCTGTCACTAAGTTGCAAGAAGCTATGGAGCAACTGAAGGAAGAATAGCAAAATCAAAATAGCATGCTTTGCAAACTGCTTAGGGTACAAGAAGAGCAAGGCATGAACTGAGGCAACTGAAGCGTCAGAAGCTATCTCTTGAAGGGCCAAGCACCCCACAGATTAAAGGAGCATCCACCTCCCAAAATAAAGGTTGTTGAGTCCTAATATAATTAGTAGTAATTAGTATCTCTATTTTGATTTTATCCCCAATTAAGTTATAATTTATTTTTCTCATCATCATTAAACATTAATAAAATAGTAGATTTTTAGAATGAAGAGGCAATATTTTTTTTTTTGAGTTCTTAATAAGGAAAATTCTAATTATTTATATGTGTTGGAAATACTTTTTGTCTTCTGAATGAATGCTTGAACAGTGCATATTTTTTATATTGAATTTTATGAATGTTAATATTGTTGGCTCCTGAAAGAATGATGAATAAGAGAAATATTATTGCTGATCTAAAAAATCATGAAATTGATTCTTGAAGCAAGAAAAAGCAATGAAAAAAAAGAGAAGCAAAAGAGGTAGAAAAAGCCAATAGCCCTTTAAACCAAAAGGCAAGGGTGAAAAGGATCCAAGGCTTTGAGCATCAATGGATAGGAGGCCCTAAGGAAATACATCCAGGCCTAAGCAGCTAAATCAAGCTGTCCCAAACCATGTGCTTGTGGCATGCAGGTCCAAGTGAAAAGCTTGAGACTGAGTGGTTAAAGTCGAGATCCAAAGCAAAAGAGTGTGCTTAAGAACTCTGGACACCTCTAATTGGGGACTTGAACAAAGCTAAGTCACAATCTGAAAAGGTTCACCCAGTTATGTGTCTGTGGCATTTATGTATCCGATGGTAACACTGGAAAACAAAGTGCTTAGGGCCACGACCAAGACTCATAAAGTAGCTGTGTTCAAGAATCAACACACTAAACTAGGAGAATCAGTAATACTATCTGAATTCTGAGTTCCTATGGATGCCAATCATTCTGAATTTCAAAGGATAAAGTGAGATGCCAAAACTGTTCGGAAGCAAGAAGCTACTAGCCCCGCTCATCTAATTAGAATCTGAGCTTCACTTGAAACTCTGAGATACTATTGCTTCTTAATTTCTTTTTAACCAATTTTATTTATCTAGTTGCTTGGGGTCAAGCAACAGTTTAAGTTTGGTGTTGTGATGAGCGGATATTTTATACGCTTTTTGGGGGTAATTTCATGTAGATTTTAGTATGTTTTAGTTAGTTTTTAGTATATTTTTATTTATTTTTAGGAAAAATTTATATTTCTAGACTTTACTATGAGTTTGTGTGTTTTTCTGTGATTTCAGGAATTTTCTGGCCGAAATTGAGGGAGCTGAGCAAAAATCTGATTTAGGCTGAAAATGGAATGCTGATGTTGTTGGATTCTGACCTCCCTGCACTCGGAATAGATTTTTTGAAGCTACAGGAGTCCAATTACGCGATCTCAAATGGGTTGGAAAGTAAACACCCAGGGCTTTCCAGCAATATATAATAGTCCATACTTTGCGCGAGGATAAATGATGTAAACGTTCATGTTGCATTCTGGCGTTGAACGCTAGAAACAGGTTGCAAGTTGGAGTTAAACGCCAGAAACAGGTTACAACCTGACGTTTAACTCCAAAAACAGCCTAGGCACGTGAGAAGCTTAAGTCTCAACCCCAGCACACACCAAGTGGGCCCTAAAAGTGGATTTCTGCACTATCCATCTTAGTTTACTCATTTTCTGTAAACATAGGTTACTAGTTTAGTATTTAAACAACTTTTAGAGACTTATTTTGTATCTCATGACATTTTTATATCTAAACTTTGTACTCTTTGATGGCATGAGTCTCTAAACTCCATTGTTGGGGGTGAGGAGCTCTGCAGTGTCTCGATGAATTAATGCAATTATTTCTGTTTTCTATTCAAACACGCTTGTTTCTCTTTAAGATGCTCATTCATACTTAACCATGATGAAGGTGATGATCCGTGACACTCATCACCATTCTCAATCTATGAACGCGTGCCTGACAACCACCTCCGTTCTACCTTCAATTGAATGAATATCTCTTGGATTCCTTAATCAGAATCTTCATGGTATAAGCTAGAATCCATTGGCAACATTCTTGAGAATTCGGAAAGTCTAAACCTTGTCTGTGGTATTTCGAGTAGGATTCAAGGATTGGATGACTGTGACGAGCTTCAAACTCGCGAGTGTTGGGCGTAGTGACAGACCCAAAAGGATCAATAGATCCTATTCTGACATGATCGAAAACCGACAGATGATTAGCCGTGCGGTGACAGCACACCTGGACCATTTTCACTGAGAGGACGGATGGTAGCCATTGACAACGGTGATCCACCAACACACAGCTTTCCATGGGAGGAACTACGTGCATGAAGAAGATGACAGAGGGAAAGCAAAAACTCAGAAGATAAATCATCTCCAAAGCTCCAACACATTCTCCATTACTGCGTAACAATTACTCATTTCATACACTTTCACTTTTTACAATTGAAATTAAAGAACCCTATTAGTATCCTGACTAAGATTAATAAGATAACCATAGCTTGCTTCATACCAACAATCTCCGTGGGATTGACCTTTACTCACGTAAGGTATTACTTGGACGACCCAGTGCACTTGCTGTTTAGTTGTGCGGAATTACATAGTGTGAGTGTAATTTTCGTGCACCAACCACCTTCCTTAGTTGGTTGCACAAGAGTGCCCATCCTCTGTTGTTGATCTCCCTATTAATCTCTGGATGCTCATTCCTCCCAAGTTAGAAGCCTACCTCCGAAATGATTTGCCTCTCACTCATCCAACCATAAAATTGGTTTTGGTTGAATGATATGAGGAACTTGTATTCATTGAAACTTGAGGATCCGAAAGTTGGTTCCTTGGTCTTTCTTTTCTTTGACGAGGAAGCTCTTGGTGGTGCCATGGGAGTGGGAAAAAGGGTTTGAAAAGGTCGAAGAGAGAAGCAAAGAGAGTAAGCAAAACAAGATTTTGCTTCAACACCAAACTTAGGACTTGATTGTCCCAATCAAGAAAAAAATAGTAAAGAGAAGGAAAAGAAAGGAGGGAGTGCAAGTCTCTTCGGCTGTAAAGTGGGGTTTTGAAGTGTGGGGCAAGGTGGGAAGTAGAGTGGTTTTTATAGGGGTGAGAAAGATATTCTGAAAGGTGGAAGGTGGTAAGGTGGAAAGTAAAAGCAATTCAATGTTTTCCCACTTGGGGAGTGGCGCCTAATGTGGGAAGAGGCGCCAATCCTTATCTCTTTTGGCTCTCTGCATATGTTGAGTTCCAAAGTGTAAGTACACTTTGACTCCTTGTCTTAGTGAGCCATCAATCATATTGGCCCCATCCTCTTTCCTGAAAATTAAAATCGAAACCCATTAGTAAATATGGAAATTTTTGTGTCACATTCCCCTCAATTATGATGCAATTGAAATGCACTTGGTGATGAGTGTCCCTTGGGACACCAAACTTAAGTCCATTGCATCTAATAAATTGGATACATCATTGGACTTTAATGTGCTTATAAAGGGTAGAATAAATTTAATCATTTCATATTCCTTATCTTTTAATCCTTTCGAACACATTAAAGTGACTTTTTATGCCTCACCAATTTACTAGATGCATTCAAACTTAAACCATGCTGGGCTTGCTATGTGAACGTCATATGGTGGTGGCCACACCAAACTTAATTTTTGGGCTTACTTTCAAATTTAATTTATTCAAATAGTTGTAAGCCTAAATTAAGTGGGTCAGTGGCTACACCAAACCTAGCTTCTTAGCTAGTTCCTCAGCCCAATCAATCAACATCAATGAGTGTACCCAGCAACCTTGCACTTCCAATAAAAAAAAATGACTAAAAGATTTACTAACAAGCAAACACTTTAAACTGATACTTAAACTATCAAAGCTAAGAATCACAAAATATTTCTAGAAAGTAGGAAATTGAAAGGATTAACTGGAACTTAAACTACCTAAATCAACAATCCTAAGCTACTTCTAGAAAGCAAGAAATCATAAGGATATGAGTGTTGGGGTGCCTCGAAACCAGCGCTTCTTTAATGTCACTAGCTTGACGTTCTTTCATCCTTAGTTGAGGTTGTAGCTCACTCTCTGCTTATCCAAAGAGTTTCCCAAGTAGTGCTTAAGCTTGTGGCTATTGACAGTAAAGGTCCTCTGTGTCTTGTCTTCCATAAGCTCTACATGACCATAGGGAGACACCTTGAGGATTGTGAAAGGTCCAAACCATCTTGACTTTAGTTTCCATGGGAAGAACTTGAGCCTTGAGTTGTACAACAGCACTTTTTGACCTTCTACAAACTCTCTTCTTGCTAACTTTTGATCATGTCATCTCTTTGTGTTTTCCTTGTAAATCTTGGCATTCTCATAAGCTTGATTTCTGAATTCTTCCAGCTCATTGAGTTGTAGTGCCTCCTTTCCTCAGTAGCTTGATTATCAAAGTTCAACATCTTTAGAGCCCAAAATGCTCTATGTTCAAGCTCTACTTGTAGGTGACA
This sequence comes from Arachis duranensis, assembly GCF_000817695.3. NCBI lineage: Eukaryota > Viridiplantae > Streptophyta > Magnoliopsida > Fabales > Fabaceae > Arachis > Arachis duranensis. The sequence goes on along the minus strand of NC_029773.3, from coordinate 38,217,939 downwards.
TGCCTTCCCAAACACCAATTGGTATGAAGACATACCAATGGGTGTTTTGAAGGCTGTTCTATAAGCCCGCAGTGCATCATCTAGCCTTTTGGACCATTCCTTTCTTGAGTTACCAATAGTCCTTTTGATGAGCGGATAATTTATACACTTTTTGGCATTGTTTTTACATAGTTTTTAGTATGTTTTAGTTGCTTTTTAGTATATTTTTATTAGTTTTATGCAAAAATCACATTTCTAGACTTTACTATGAGTTTGTATGTTTTTCTATAATTTTAGGTATTTTCTGGCTGAAATTGAGGGACCTGAGCAAAAATCTGATTCAGAGGCTGAGAAAGGACTGCAGATGTTGTTGGATTCTGACCCTCCTGCACTCGAAGTGAATTTTCTTGAGCTACATAATCCCAATTGGCGGGCTCTCAATTGCGTTGGAAATTAGACATCTTGAGCTTTCCAGCAATGCATAATAGTCCATACTTTTCTCGAGATTTAATGGCCCAAACTGGCATTAAATCGCCCACCAGAGACCCTTTTCTGGCGTAAAACGCCGGAACTGGCACCAGAACTGGATTTAAACGGCCAAACTGGCATCCAAGCTGGCATTTAACTCCAAAAGAGGCTATGCACGTGTAAATCTCAAAGCTCAGCCCACACACACACCAAGTGGACCCCGGAAGTGGATTTCTGCACGCTTTGCACTTAGTTACTCGTTGTCTGTAATCCTTAGTAACTAGTTTAGTATAAATAGCACTTGTTACTATTGTATTCAGGGAGCTTATGCCATTTTTCACATTTGGGAGGCAGGCCATTTGGCCATGCCTAGACCTTTTTCTCTTATGTATTTTCCAACGGTGGAGTTTCTACACCTCATAGATTAAAGTGCGGAGCTCTGCTGCTCTTCATGAATTAATGCAAGTACTATTGTTTCTCTTTCAATTCACGCTTACTTATTCTCTAAGATATACTCTTGTGCTTAGTTCAGTTAAGTTAGAATGAAGGGATGACCCGTGACAATCACCCACTATCCTCATTACTCGCTTAGCCAAGATCCGCGTGCCTAACAACCACAAGTGGTCTACATGATGTTCAACATAGTCATTAGACGACAGCTGGAGTATAGTCTCTTGGGTCTCTAATCCACGGATCTGACTTGTCTCTCCTAACAATGGAGCATTTGAATCCATGAGATTAGAACCTTCGTGGTAGAGGCTAGAACCAATTGGCAGCATTCCTAAGATCCAGAAAGTCTAAACCTTGTCTGTGGTATTTCGAGTAGGATCTGGGACGGGATGACTATGATGAGCTTCAAACTCACGAATGTTGGGCGCATTGATAGTGTGCAAAAGGATAGAGAGATCTTATTCTGACACAAGTAAGAACCGACAGATGATTAGCCGTGCGGTAGCTGTGCCTGGTATTTTTCATCTGAGACAAGAAATCTGACAGTTGATTAGCCATACAGAAACCGTAGCTGGACCATTTTCACTGAGAGGACAGATGGTAGCCATTGACAACGGTGATCCACCAACATACAGCTTGCCATGGAAGGGATCACACATGATTGGATGAAGACAATTGGAAAGCAGAGGTTCAGAAGCAACAAAGCATCTCCAAACGCTTATCTAAAATTTCCACCAATGAATTACATAAGTATCTTTATTTTAATTTGAATTTTATTTATCTTTCAATTATAAAAACTCATAACCAATTGAATCTGCCTAACTAAGATTTATAGGATGACCATAGTTTGCTTCAAGCTGGCAATCTCCGTGGGATCGACCCTTACTCGCGTAAGGTTTTATTACTTGGATGACCCAGTGCACTTGCTGGTTAGTTGTACCGGAGTTGTGAAAAGTGTGATCACAATTCCGTACACCACCTTTCAAGGATTCTTTTTAGTTCTCTATTTGAAATCTCAGCTTGCTCGTTGGTCTATGGATGGTATGGGGTTGCTACTCTGTGCTTGACTCCAAACTTTAGCAGGAGTGTCTCAAGTTGCTTATTGCAGAAATGTGTCCCTCCATCAGTAATAAGGGCTCGAGGAACTCCAAATCGGTTGAAGATATTTTTTCTCAAGAAGCTTATCACAACCTTGTTGTCATTTATATGTGGCTATGGCTTCTACCCACTTTGACACATAATCTACAGGCACCAATATATAGTTGTTTGAGTAGGAGGATGGGAATGGTCCCATAAAATCAATCCCCCATACATCAAACAATTCCAGCTCCATGATGAACCTTTGTGGCATCTCATTTTTCTTGGGTAAATTGTCAGCCCTTTGACATTCATTGCATCTTGACACCAATTCCTTTGCATCTTTGAATATTGTTGGCCAAAAGAACCCACATTGCAGCACCTTGGCTACAGTTCTTTCTCCCCTAAAATGGCCTCCATATGTGGATCCATGGCATTGCCACAGCACTTTCTGCCCTTCATCATGTGAAATACACCTTCTCAAGATTCCATCAACACCCTTTTTAAACAAGTAGGGCTCATCCCAAATGTAGTGTTTAGTATCATTGATTAGCTTCCTCCTTATGTACTTGTTGATGTTGGTGGGAAGCTCCCCAATAGCCTTGAAGTTGGCTATATTAGCAAATCAAGGGCTTTCTTGAATCATCATCAACTGCTCATCAGGGAAGCTTTCATTCACTTCAAATCATTGTGCTTCATCCTCTTCATGTGGGATTCTTGATAGGTGGTCAGCCACCTTGTTCTCTGCTCCACTTCTATCTTTAATCTCTATGTTGAACTTTGGAAGTAGCAAGACCCACCTTATCAACCTAAGCTTGGATTCTTACTTGGTCACCAAATACTTGTGGGCTGTATGATCAATAAAAATAGTAACTTTAGAGCCAATAAGATATTATCTAAACTTGTCAAAAGCAAAAACTATGGCTAAGAGTTCCTTCTCCGTGGTGGTGTAGTTCCTTTGATTCTCATTGAGAACTTTGCTAGCATAGTAAATAACATGTACTAGCTTATCTTTCCTTTGTCCTAGAACGGCACCAACAGCAAAGTCAGATGCATCACACATCAATTCAAATGGTAAGTCCCAGCTAGGTGGTGCTATAATAGGTGCAGAGAAAAGTCTGTTTTTAGGCTCATCAAAGGCTATCATACACTCTTTATAAAAAACAAAAGGTGTATTAGAGACAAGTAGGTTGCTGAGAGGTTTAGCAATCTTTGAAAAGTCTTTAATAAACCTCCTATAGAACCCAGCATGCCCTAAGAAGCTTCTAATTGCCTTGACATTGCAAGGTGGAGGCAACTTCTCAATTACTTCCACCTTTGCCTTGTCCACCTCTATGCCTTTTTTGGAGATTTTGTGACCAAGAACCACCCCTTCTATGACCATAAAATGGCATTTTTGCCAGTTTAGAACTAAGTTGGTTTCTTGACACCTCTTTAGCACCAGGGCAAGGTGATGTAGGAACTTAGAATATGAATCCCCAAACACGGAAAAGTCATCCATAAACACTTCTATGAACCTCTCTATCATGTCTGAAAATATGGAGAGCATGCACCTTTGGAATGTTGCAGGTGCATTGCACAATCCAAAGGGCATTCTCCTATAAGCAAAGACACCATAGGGACAAGTAAAGGAAGTCTTCTCTTGGTCCTTGGGGTCTACAACTATTTGGTTATAGACAGAGTAGCCATCCAAGAAGCAGTAATATTCATGCCCTACAAGTCTTTCTAGCATTTGGTCCATGAAAGGTAGGGAGAAATGGTATTTCTGCGTGGCTTCATTGAGCTTCCTATAATCTATGCACATGCGCCAGCCAATCACTGTTCTTGTTGGTATTAGTTCGTTCCTTTCATTTGGCACAACAGTGATCCCTCCCTTCTTTGGAACTACTTGCACTAGGCTTACCCAAGGGCTGTCTAATGTTGGGTAGATTACCCCTGCTTGTCACAACTTCAGCACTTCTTTTTGGACTACTTCATTCATTGTTGGGTTTAGCCTTCTCTGTTGCTGTTTTGAGGGCTTTGCACCTTCCTCAAGTAGGATTTTTTGCATGCACATTGAAGGACTGATTCCTTTTAGATCTGCATGTGTCCACCCTATAGCATCCTTGTGTTGTTTCAGCACATGGATTAACTTCTCTTCTTGTTCCTCATTCAAGCTTGAGTTGATGATTACTGGGTATGTGTTATTGTCACCTAAGTAAGCATATTTCAGGCTTGGAGGCAGAGTTTTCAGCTCCAACTTTGGTGCCTCTACTTCCATTTTACTTGTCTTGTCCATCATGATTGGGTCTTCCATAGTCTCTAGTGGTAGCTTGGTGCACTAAATTGTGATCATCAACAATGGCGCCAAAGACTTAGTGCTCTAAAACGTGAATCACACTTCGTCACAACTTTGCACAACTAACCAGTGATGACAAGTCATCATATACCTATTTTTCTATGCTTTTTCATACAAGAAATTGATGATTAGTGCTTAAATATTGCATTCTTTTGTACTTAATTGGAAGATTTCCTTGATCTTTTAATTTTATAAATCTTGTAGGAAATAAGAAGAAAAAGAAGCAAAGAAGCACAAAAAAAGGAGAAAAAAAGAGCTTTGGGGTACACTTTGAAGTTGGGGTACACTTTGGAGCCTTAGGCCACGCTTTTAAAAGCGTGGCCCATGACCAAATCAAAGAAGGAAGCAGCCAGCACGCACACTGCCCTGCTCTTGCCAAGGGCAGGGCAGAATCATGATGCAAAGTGAGGTTGGAAGCAAGAATTTTCGCTAAGGTAAAATCTGGGCGCTCACAGCATGACCATGCATCCTTCAAAAAGCTATAACTTGAGCTACAGACGTCCAATTGATGTGATTCTAATTGCGTTGGAAAGCTGACATTCAGAGCTTTCCAACGATATATAGCAATCCATATTTGGCGTAAAATTGAGGCAGGAACGAAAGGCATATTTAAGGGC
>NC_029773.3:38212489-38212746 GCF_000817695.3 Arachis duranensis | reverse complement strand
TAAGAAGAAAAAGCCAAGCAATGCACTCCATGGGATTCGAACTTGGCACTCCCCAAGGAAACATTGCCCTGCCCTCCGCAAGGGCAGGGCAGCATTTTGGTGATGCACACAGGCGCACCATTCTGGCGCACCAAGGAACGGTTCGGCAGCACCAACACGCACCACACGCACGCACAAGGGCCACACACACCATTTTCTGCCCTGCCCTCCACAAGGGCAGGGCAGCCTCCTGGGAGCAACATGGGCCAAAATTCAAC
>NC_029773.3:38210929-38212212 GCF_000817695.3 Arachis duranensis | reverse complement strand
TAGACTTGTTTTCTAGTCTCTTTGATTCCCTGAGATTTTCATTTTGATTTTCCAATTGAGTTGAATTTAATTTCTGTTTGCTTCTTCAAGCAATTCTGCTTTCTGTTTGAGATCGGTTGCAAGTTACTGCACCTTTTACTTCTCTGTTTGATTGCCATTTACAATTTCTTGTTTGATTTCTTGAATCCCAGCTCCCAAAATCCTTTTATTCTTCCTGCAATTTAAATTTTCAGTTGCTTGATTTATTCTTCCTTTAATTTCTAGCACCCACTCCCCTTTACATTTAATGCAATTTACATTTCTTGTCATTTAAGATCCTTGCAATTTACATTTCTTGCTCTTTAAGTTACTTGCCAATTTACTTTCTGCATCTTTAAGATTTCTGCCATTTACTTTCTGTTGGCTACACTTCACAGAATTCACTCAATGTTAGCTTGACTAAACTAATCACCCACTAAAGTTGCTTGATCCATCAATCCCTGTGGGATCGACCTCACTCTAAGTGAGTTATTACTACTTGATGCGACCCGGTACACTTGCCGGTTGGATTTGTGTGTTGGAAAATTTGTTTCCGCAAAAACACCATCAAGTTTTTGGCGCCGTTGCCGGGGATTGATTTTGATCAACAATGATTAAGTGGGTGAGAAGTCTAGATTAAGCATTTTTTTATTTTTGTTCTCTGCTTTAAAGTGAAACCAAGGTGTTTGAGTTATTGCCTCACTAAGAAATTCTTTCTCTGTGACATGAATTTCAAATTTCATTGATGTTTACAAAATACAAATGGAGTTCAACTCATCTTATGGTCAATCAAAATTTTATGGGATATCATCCACCATCACCAATATCTAATGATGGCTGGGAATATCACCAAGAGAATACACATTCTGAGCACTCCAATTCATGGAGATTTGCTTCAGAAACACAAGATGAGCAAGAAAACCATATGGGATATTTCCTTCCACCACAAAATGATGCAAGTCATGATTCTAATGGTGGCTGGGAAGGGAATTCTAGTGCTCCATATGATATTCATCCAAAGATATCATCACTTGACCATGCTTCAACAGAAAGCCCCTTTCAAAACTCACCACCAACACAAACTTCCATGAACCACTCAAGGTTCTCAAAGCTTGAGTCCATGCTCAAAAGATATGAGGAGAAGACAACGAAAGTTTGGAAAGAACAAGAAAACTCCCTCAAAAACATGGAAGTGCAGCTAGCTCAATTGGTGAGTGCAACGAAGAAGGAGGAAAAACAAGAGGAAGAGGCTACTGAGTCAAGTG
>NC_029773.3:38209588-38210448 GCF_000817695.3 Arachis duranensis | reverse complement strand
GTTAGACCTTCTGGATTCTCTTGAATGCCGCCATCAGTTATAGCTTATACCACGAAGATTCCGGTTAAAGAACCCAAGAGATAAACATTAGAGCCTTGTTTGCTTGTAGAACAAGAGTGGTTGTCAGTCACTTTGTTCATCAGTGAGAATGATGATGAGTGTCACATAATCATCACATTTATCAATTTCTTGAGTGCGAATGAATATCTTAGAATAAGAACAAGCAGAATTGAATAGAATAACAATAGTAATTGCATTAATACTCGAGGTACAGTAGAGCTCCACACCTTAATCTATGGTGTGTAGAAACTCCACCGTTGAAAATACATAAGCATAAGGTCTAGGCATGGCCGAATGGCCAACCTCCCAATGATCTAAGAACTAAAATGTCCAAAGATGATCTAGAGATCTAAAGTGATCAAAAGATTGAAAGACTCCCTAATACAATAGTCAAAGGTCCTACTTATAGAAAACTAGTAGCCTAAGGTGTACAGAAATAAGTAAATGACATAAAAATCCACTTCTGGGCCCACTTGGTTTGTGCTTGGGCTGAGCAATGAAGCATTTTCGTGTAGAAACTCTTCTTGGAGTTAAACGCCAGCTTTTATGCCAGTTTGGGCGTTTAACTCCCATTTAGGTGCCAGTTCCAGCGTTTAACGCTGGGATTTCTGAGGGTGACTTTGAACGCCGGTTTGGGCCATCAAATCTTGGGCAAAGTATGGACTATCATATATTGCTGGAAAGCCCAGGATGTCTACTTTCCAACGCCGTTGAGAGCGCGCCAATTGGGCTTTTGTAGCTCCAGAAAATTCACTTTGAGTGCAGGAAGGTCAGAATCCAACAGCATCTGCAGTCCTTTT
>NC_029773.3:38205614-38205794 GCF_000817695.3 Arachis duranensis | reverse complement strand
ACAAGGTATTTAGCAACTTGCTCTTCAGTGACATACTCATCCTCTTCAGAGGAAGAATACTCATCAGAGCTCATGAATGGCAAAAGTAACTCCAATGGCATCTCTATGGTCTCAGTTTGAGCCTCAGATTCCCATGGTTCCTCATTGGGGAACTCATTGGAGGCCAGTGGACGTCCAGTG
>NC_029773.3:38205244-38205514 GCF_000817695.3 Arachis duranensis | reverse complement strand
AGACATATGAATGAATGCATGCAATTGACACCAAACTTAAGATGAGACACTAGACTCAAACAAGAAACATGCAATATTTTTTGTTTTTATGATTTTGTAATTTTTTTTGTGTTTTTCGAAAATTAAGTGGAAAAAGGTATCAAAATTCTTAATGAGAATTCCATGAATCAGTGCAATGCTAGTCTAAGACTCCGGTCCAGGAATTAGACATGGTTTCACAGCCAGCCAAGCTTTCAAAGAAAGCTTCGGTCCAAAACACTAGACATGGCC
>NC_029773.3:38202888-38203990 GCF_000817695.3 Arachis duranensis | reverse complement strand
AATAGTCAAAGGTCCTACTTATAGAAAACTAGTAGCCTAAGGTGTACAGAAATGAGTAAATGACATAAAAATCCTCTTCCGGGCCCACTTGTTGTGTGCTTGGGCTGAGCCAATGAAGCATTTTCGTGTAGAGACTCTTCTTGGAGTTAAACGCTAGCTTTTATGCCAGTTTGGGCGTTTAACTCCCATTTAGGTGCCAGTTCCAGCGTTTAACGCTGGTATTTCTGAGGGTGACTTTGAACGCCGGTTTGGGCCATCAAATCTTGGGCAAAGTATGGACTATCATATATTGCTGGAAAGCCCAGGATGTCTACTTTCCAACGCCGTTGAGAGCGCGCCAATTGGGCTTTTGTAGCTCCAGAAAATTCACTTTGAGTGCAGGAAGGTCAGAATCCAACAGCATCTGCAGTCCTTTTTGGTCTCTGAATCAGATTTTTGCTCAGGTCCCTCAATTTCAGCCAGAAAATACCTGAAATCACAGAAAAACACACAAACTCATAGTAAAGTCCAGAAAAGTGAATTTTAACTAAAAACTAATAAAAATATACTAAAAACTAAGTAGATCATACTAAAAACATACTAAAAACAATGCCAAAAAGCATACAAATTATCCGCTCATCATGCAGCTAGCTCAAGTGGTGAGTGCAACGAAGAAGGAGGAAAAACAAGAGGAAGAGGCTACTGCATCAAGTGAAATTGCAAAGAAGGAAGAGGTGGTGGAAACATTTGAACCAAAAACTGCACTTGAGATGACAAGAGAACCTGAACACTCACAACCTCCTCAAACTCCCCTAGACCAAAGATGCTCAACACTGATCGAAAAATATGAAGAGGAGATGAAGAAAGCTTGGGAAGATCAACAAACCTCCTCCATGAAAGAGCTATTAAAGCAAAAGTTGAGTGTAAAAGAGGAAGTGGAAGAACAAGCTAGTGAGGAGGATAATCAAGAACGTCCAAACTCAAGGGAAACAAAGAGGCACATGAAGGACAAGCTCATTGAACCACCAATTCAAAAAGCTCTGGATGAATACAAAACTCCAATAATCACACAACAACCAAGTCTTGAATTCAAAGAAGTGAAGGAAACTAACAAGAGCACCAA
>NC_029773.3:38201711-38202661 GCF_000817695.3 Arachis duranensis | reverse complement strand
ACATTCCTAAGTTTGGTGTTGCCTTGCAACAAATTGTTTTCAATCTTTTTGGATGATTGCATCAAATCAAAAATGAAAGTGACACACAAAGATTTTAAGTTTGGTGTGCCACTTATTTTCTATGCAACTCATCCAGCAACATCACTTGTCTGCATAATTATATTGCCTTTACATTGTTATTTTTCTTTTATTTTTGACATTTCGTTTGCATTCTCTTTGTTTTAGTTATTTTTTTTGTTTTCTTTTATTAACTGTTTTTGTAAATACATCACCAAGACATCCTTATTCATGACAGACTATTCATTTGGTGATTGTATTTAACAAATAACAGTTTCTCTTGTTTAGTTTTAGTTCAAATAAATTGACATTTGGTTGCATTCTAAGTTTGGTGTTGCTATGCAACAAAATTTGGTTCCAATATCTATTAGATACTTGCATCAAGTCCAAGTGAAAGTGTCACACTAAATTTGGTGTGCCACTTATATTTTTATGCAATGTATTGTGCTCACCCTGTTATTTTTGCAATCATAATATCTTTGTTTCTCTGTGCCTTGATAGTTACTCTTAATTCTGCTTGCTTCAACACATGTATCACTAACATTTCATTGTGTAAGACATTCATGATCTATCTTAGCCCCACAGCCACGATTCTAATTGTTGCTTGAGGACAAGCAATCATTCTAAGTTTGGTGTGGGAAGTGGGAGAATGGGAGGAAGATGACAACAATAGAGAAGATGAATTACAAGGTTGTAAAGTTCTTTTTCCTCTCATTTGTTTCCAGCACTTTAAATTGCATGATTGTCTTATTACCTTCTCTGTATACATGTGAGATATGAATGGGCATAGTTTGATTTCTAAATTGCAATATGCTGCTGTGGCATTATGACTACCAACTTGAGTTTTGTGAATTCAAAAGCAATAAAGTATCATGATCTTAAACAAACAAGGA
>NC_029773.3:38195478-38201402 GCF_000817695.3 Arachis duranensis | reverse complement strand
CCATGAACATTGAGTTGCTATTCTTCTTACCTTGGATTGTCAATCTTTATTGCATGATTCTTTTCTTGCTTGGGGACAAGCAAGGTTTAAGTTTGGTGTTGTGATGACATGTCATCATATACCTATTTTTCTATGCTTTTTCATACAAGAAATTGATGATTAGTGCTTAAATATTGCATTCTTTTATGCTTAATTGGAAGATTTCCTTGATCTTTTAATTTTATAAATCTTGTAGGAAATAAGAAGAAAAAGAAGCAAAGAAGCACAAAAAAAGGAGAAAAAAGAGCTTTGGGGTACACTTTGGAGCCTTAGGCCACGCTTTTAAAAGCGTGGCCCATGACCAAATCAAAGAAGGAAGCAGCCAGCACGCACACTGCCCTGCTCTTGCCAAGGGCAGGGCAGAATCGTGATGCAAAGTGAGGTTGGAAGCAAGAATTTTCGCTAAGGTAAAATCTGGGCGCTCACAGCATGACCATGCCTCCTTCAAAAGGCTATAACTTGAGCTACAGACGTCCAATTGATGTGCTTCCAGTTGTGTTGGAAAGCTGACATTTAGAGCTTTCCAACGATATATAGCAATCCATATTCGGCGTAAAATTGAGGTAGGAACGAAAGGCATCTTTAAGGGCCAAAAACAAGCGAAAATAAACCAAAATGCTTCCACCAAGGCTCGAAGAGGGAGACACAAGGAACCCAAGGAAGTCTGCCCTCAAGGAGAGCAGAATGCCCTCTTGGAGGGCAGTGTCGTGTTTTCTTCATGAAAATTCAAGGAAAAATTGCAACAACTTCCTCCACCAAGTTTCGAACACAAGACCTCTAAGAAGCCAAGCCTTAGGCGTGAATTAGGTGCCAAGAAGAAAAAGCCAAGCAATGCACTCCATGGGATTCGAACTTGGCACTCCCCAAGGAAACATTGCCTTGCCCTCCACAAGGGCAGGGCAGCATTTTGGTGATGCACACAGGCGCACCATTCTGGCGCACCAAGGAACGGTTCGGCAGCACCAACACGCACCACACGCACGCACGAGGGCCACACACACCATTTTCTGCCCTGCCCTCCACAAGGGCCGGGCAGCCTCCTGGGAGCAACATGGGCCAAAATTCAACCAAAATTTTATTTAAATTCAATTCCTCTCCAAATTGAATCAAGGCCAACCAAACCCATTTCTCCTCAAATCCAAAGCAAGCAAAGCCCACATCATCACTCAAAGGCACATGGATCAATTAAATTAGGATTTTCATTTTAGTAATTTGTTTTAATTTCATTTTCATTTTATCTTGTAAAGCCTATATAAGGCATCACTTCCATCTTTGTAAGGAGGCCGGCTCCATTACGAATAGATAGCTCTCTCCTTTAGTTTTCTTTTCTGTTTTAAATCTTGAGTGAGATTGGAGGAATTCTGTTTCATTCTCACCTTGAGATCTCTTGGTTACTTTTTCTGCATAATTGAAATTCATTTGCTTCTTCAAGCAATTCTGCTTTCTGTTTGAGATCGGTTGCAAGTTACTGCATCTTTTACTTCTCTGTTTGATTGCCATTTACAATTTCTTGTTTGATTTCTTGAATCCCAGCTCCCAAAATCCTTTTATTCTTCCTGCAATTTAAATTTTCAGTTGCTTGATTTATTGCTTCCTTTAATTTCTAGCACCCACTCCCCTTTACATTTAATGCAATTTACATTTCTTGTCATTTAAGATCCTTGCAATTTACATTTCTTGCTCTTTAAGTTACTTGCCAATTTACTTTCTGCATCTTTAAGATTTCTGCCATTTACTTTCTGTTGGCTACACTTCACACAATTCACTCAATGTTAGCTTGACTAAACTAATCACCCACTAAAGTTGCTTGATCCATCAATCCCTGTGGGATCGACCTCACTCTAAGTGAGTTATTACTACTTGATGCGACCCGGTACACTTGCCGGTTGGATTTGTGTGTTGGAAAATTTGTTTCCGCAAAAACACCATCAACCAGCAAGTGCACTGGGTCATCCAAGTAATACCTTACGTGAGTAAGGGTCGATCCCACGGAGATTGTCGGTATGAAGCAAGCTATGGTCATCTTGTAAATCTCAGTCAGGCGGATTCTAATGATTATAATGGTTTTCGAATATAAAGATAAATAGAGCATAAAATAAAGATAGAGATACTTATGTAATTCATTGGTGGAAATTTCAGATAAGCGTATGAAGATACTGTGTTCCTTCTGAATCTCTACTTTTTTTACTGCTTTTATCCAATCATTCTTACTCCTTTCCATGGCAAGCTGTATGTTGGAGGATCACCGTTGTCAATGGCTACCGTTCGTCCTCTCAGTGAAAATGGTCCAGATGCGCTGTCACCGCACGGCTAATCATCTGTCGGTTCTCGATCATATTGGAATAGAATCCAGTGATTCTTTTGCGTCTGTCACTATGCCCAACACTCGCAAGTTTGAAGCTCGTCACAGTCATCCCATCTCAGATCCTACTCAGAATACCATAGACAAGGTTTAGACTTTTCGGATCTCAGGAATGGCTGCCAATAATTCTAGCTTATACCACGAAGACTCCGGTCTTTCGGAATGGAGGCTAACAGATATACGCTCAATCTTAAGTAGAACGGAAGTGGTTGTCAGTCACGTGTTCATAGGTGAAAATGATGATGAGTGTCACAGATCATCACATTCATCAGGTTGAAGTGCGAGTGAATATCTTAGAACAAGAATAAGCTTGAATTGAATAGAAAACAGTAGTACTTTGCATTAATACTCGAGGTACAGCAGAGCTTCACACCTTAATCTATGGTGTATAGAAACTCCACCATTGAAAATACATAAGTGATAATGGTCCAGGCATGGCCAAGAGGCCAGCCTCCAAAACGTGATCAAAGGATCCAAAAGATAATCCCCCCGATGTCTAATACAATAGTAAAATGTCATATTTATACTAGACTAGTTACTAGGTTTACAGAAATAAGTACTTGATGTAGAAATCCACTTTCGGGGCCCACTTGATGTGTGCTTGGGATGAGCTTGATATTTACACGTGCAGAGGCTTCTCTTGGAGTTAAACGCCATGTTGTAGCATGTTTTTGGCATTTAACTCTGGTTTGTGACGTGTTTTTGGCGTTTTACTCCAGAATGCAGCACGGAACTGGCGTTAAACGCCAGTTTGCATCATCTAAACTCGAATAAAGTATGGACTATTATATATTGCTGGAAAGTCCTGGATGTCTACTTTCTAACGCAATTGAGATTGCACCAGTTGGGTTTCTGTAGCTCCAGAAGATCCACTTCGAGTGCAGGGAGGTCAGAATCCAACAGCATCAGCAGTCCTTTTTCAGCCTGAATTAGATTTTTGCTCAGATCCCTCAATTTCAGCCAGAAAATACCTGAAATCATAGAAAAATATACAAACTCATAGTAAAGTCCAGAAATGTGAATTTTTCATCAAAACTAATAAAAACATCCCTAAAAGTAGCTAGATCCTACTAACAACTACCTAAAAACAATGCCAAAAAGCGTATAAATTATCCGCTCATCACAACACCAAACTTAAATTGTTGCTTGTCCCCAAGCAACTAAAAATCAAATAGGATAAAAAGAAGAGAACATACTATAAATTGCAAAATATCAATGAATATTAGTTCTAATTAGATGAGCGGGACTTGTAGCTTTTTGCTTCTGAACAGTTTTGGCATCTCACTTTTTCCCTTGAAGTTCAAAATGATTGGCATCTATAGGAACTCAGAATTTTAGATAGTGTTATTGATTCTCCTAGTTAAGTATGTTGATTCTTGAACACAGCTACTTTTTTGAGTCTTGGCGGTGGCCCTAAGCACTTTGTTTCCTAGTATTACCACCGGATACATAAATGCCACAGACACATAACTGGGTGAATCTTTTCAGATTGTGACTTAGCTTTGCTAAAGTCCCTAGTTAGAGGTGTCCAGAGCTCTTAAGCACACTCTTTTTGCTTTGGATCACGACTTTAACCACTCAGTCTCAAGCTTTTCACTTGGACCTCGATGCCACAAGCACATGGTTAGGGACTGCTTGATTTAGCCACTTAGGCCTGGATTTATTTCCTTGGGCCCTCCTATCCATTGATGCTCAAAGCCTTGGATCCTTTTTACCCTTGCCTTTTGGTTTTAAGGGCTATTGGCTTTTTCTGCTTGCTTCTCTTTTTTTAGCCATTTTTTTGCAAGCTTTTGCTATTCACTGCTTTTTCTTGCTTCAAGAATCAATTTTTTTTTATTTTTTAGATCATCAATAACATTTCTCTTTTTTCATCATTCTTTCAAGAGCCAATAATTTTAACATTCATAAATAACTAGATCAAAAATATGCACTGTTCAAGCATTCATTCAGAAAATAAAAAGTATTGTCACCACATCAATATAATTAAACCAATTTCAAGGATGAATTCAAAACTCATGTACTTCTTATTCTTTTGTATTAAAAACATTTTTCATTTAAGAAAGGTGAAGGATTCATGGAATTATCCATAGCCTTAAGACATAGTTACTAAATACTAATGATCATGTAGTAAAGACTCAAAACATAGACAAACATATAGCATAAAATCAAAAAACAAAGAGATAAGAACAAGGAAGTTAAGGAATGAGTCCACCTTAGTGAGGGTGGCGCCTTCTTCTTGAAGATCTTCAATGTCTGTTCCTTTCCTTTGTTGCTCCATCCCTAGTGATTTTGGTGCTCCTATCCTTAGTTGCTCCCAATAATTGTTTTGAGGAAAATATATCCCCTGAGGCATCTTAGGGATTTCTTGACTTGTTGAGGTCCATGAGTGGGCTCTCTTGTTTGCTCCATCATTTTCTTAGTGATGGGCTTGTCCTTTTCAATGAGGATGTCTTCCTCTATGACAATTCCAACTGAATTGCATAGGGATCACCTTTTTCTTGGCCACAACTTCATAGAAGTGGTCTTGATAGGCTTTTGAGATGAATCTCTCCATGTCCTATGATTCAGAGGTGGAAGCAATTGCCTTCCCTTTCCTCTTTCTTGAGGTTTCTCTGGCCTTAGATGCCATCAATGGTTATGGAAAAACAAAAAAGCTATGCTTTTAGCACACCAAACTTAGAATGTTGCTCGCCCTCGAGCAAAAAAAGAAAGAATATAAGAAGAAGAAGAAGATATGGAGGAGAGGGAGAGAGGTGAGGGTTTCAGCCAAGGGGGAGAAGAGAGGGTTGTGTTGTGTGAAAATGAAGAAGGATAGAGGGTTTTATATAGTGGAAGGAGAGGGGTTTGGGTGGGAAAGAGATTTTGAATTTGAAGGTAGGTTGGGTTTATGGGTGATGAGCGGATAATTTATACGCTTTTTGGCATTGTTTTTAGATAGTTTTTAGTAAGTTTGAGCTACTTTTAGGGATGTTTTCATTAGTTTTTATGTTAAATTCACATTTCTGGACTTTACTATGAGTTTGTGTGTTTTTCTGTGATTTCAGGTAAATTCTGACTGAAATTGAGGGATTTGAGCAAAACTCTGAAGAAGGCTGACAAAAGGACTGCTGATGCTGTTGGAATCTGACCTCCCTGCACTCGAAATGGATTTTCTGGAGCTACAGAACTCTAATTGGCGCGCTCTCAACGGCGTTGGAAAGTAGACATCCAGGGCTTTCCAGCAATATATAATAGTCCATGCTTTATTCGAAGAATGACGACGTAACTTGGCGTTGAACGCCAAGTTTATGCTGCTGTCTGGAGTTAAACGCCAGAAAAACGTCATGATCCGGAGTTAAACGCCCAAAACACATCATAACCTGAAGTTTGACGCCAAGAAATGCCTATACACGTGAATTCATCAAGCTCAGCCCAAGCACACACCAAGTGGGCCCCGGAAGTGGATTTATACATCAAATACTTACTCATGTAAACCCTAGGAGCTAGCCTAAGTATATATAGAACATTTATCTATTGTATTAGA
>NC_029773.3:38193966-38194896 GCF_000817695.3 Arachis duranensis | reverse complement strand
AGCATCTCCATCCGCTTATCTGAAATTTCTACCAATGAATCTGCATAAGTGTTCTATCCCTTTTATTATTCCTTTTTATTTATTTTGAATCTAATCAAGTATCATGTTTAATCTGCCTGACTGAGATTTACAAGGTGACCATAGCTTGCTTCATACCAACAATCTCTGTGGGATCGACCCTTACTCACGTAAGGTTTATTACTTGGACGACCCAGTACACTTGCTGGTTAGTTGAACGGAGTTGTGAATTCAACCAGTGCCATAATAAAGCTTTCATACAAAGACAAACAACTTGAAGAGAATTGAGAGCCAATATTGATGATCACAATTTCGTCCACCAAGTTTTTGGCGCCGTTGCCGGGGATTGTTCGAGTATGGACAACTGACGGTTCATCTTGTTGCTCAGATTAGGTAATTTTCTTTTCAAAAATCTTTTTCAAAATTTTTCTTTTCTTTTTCGTTTTTCCATACTTTATTTTCGAAAAAAATTAATAAAAATACAAAAAAAAATTAGAAAATCATAAAAACCAAAAATATTTTGTGTTCTTGTTTGAGTCTTGAGTAAATTTTTAAGTTTGGTGTCAATTGCATGCTTTTAAAATTTTTCTTGCATTTTTTTTTCGAAAATCTCATGCATTCATAGTGTTCTTCATGATCTTCAAGTTGTTCTTGACAAGTCTTCTTGTTTGATCTTGATAAATTCTTATTTTGTGTTGTTTGTTGTTTTTCATATGCATTTTTTGTTTATTGGAGTCCATGCATTACAAATTTCTAAGTTTAGTGTCTTGCATGTTTTCCTTGCATCAAAAATTTTTCAAAATTATGTTCTTGATGTTCATCATGATCTTCAAAGTGTTCTTGGTGTTCATCTTGACATTCATAGCATTCTTGCATGCATTCATTGTTTTGATCTAAAAATTTCATGCATTG
>NC_029773.3:38190860-38191290 GCF_000817695.3 Arachis duranensis | reverse complement strand
TCAAGCAAGAAGGAGTTTCCTATTAAGGATCCAAAGGAATCTGAGGCCCATATAGAGACCATAGAGATTCCTATAAATCTCCTTCTTCCATTCATGAGCTCTGAAGACTATTCTTCCTCTGAAGAGGATGAAGATGTAACTGGAGAGCAAGTTTCTCAATATTTATGAGCTATCATGAAGCTGAATGCCAAGTTATTTGGTAATGAGACTTGGGAAAGTGAACCTCCCTTGCTCATTAGTGAACTGGATACTTGGATTCAGAAAACTCTACCTCAAAAGAGACAAGATCCTGGAAAGTTCCTAATACCTTGTACCATAGGCACCATGAGCTTTGAAAAAGCTCTATGTGATCTGGGGTCAGGGATAAATCTTATGCCACTCTCTGTAATGGAGAAGCTGGGGATCATTGAGGTACAACCTGCCTTGTTCT
>NC_029773.3:38190486-38190710 GCF_000817695.3 Arachis duranensis | reverse complement strand
AGGAAGGAAGATGATGAATGCATCATCCTAGGAAGACCTTTCCTAGCCACAGCAGAAGCTGTGATAGATGTCAATAGAGGGAATTAGTCCTTCAATTGAATGGGGACTACCTTGTGTTTAAAGCACATGTCCATCCCTCTGTGACAAAAGAGAGTAAGCATGAAGAGCTTCTCTCAGTTCAGAGTCAAGAAAAACCTACACAGTCAAACTCTAAGTTTGGTGTT
>NC_029773.3:38190013-38190447 GCF_000817695.3 Arachis duranensis | reverse complement strand
GTGAGGCCACAATCAAACTCTAAGTTTGGTGTTAAGACCCCATATCCAAACTCTAAGTTTGGTGTTGGGACTACACTAACATTGACCTGATCACCTTGAGGCTCCATGAGAGCCACTGTCAAGCTATTGACATTAAAGAAGCGCTTGTTGGGAGGCAACCCAATTCTATTTATCTAATTTTATTTTATTTTGTTTCTTTGTTATTTTTGTGTTTAATTAGGTACATGATCATGAGGAGTCACGAAAAAAATCAAAAAATTAAAAACAGAGTCAAAAATAGAAGAAAAAAATTTTTCACCCTAGAGGACACACGGGCTGGCGTTCAACGCCAGTAAGATGCATCTGGCCGGCGTTCAACGCCAGAACAGAGCACCATTCTGGCACTGCACGCCAGAAACAAGCAACATTCTGGCGCTGAACGCCAGGAATGTGCC
>NC_029773.3:38188652-38189275 GCF_000817695.3 Arachis duranensis | reverse complement strand
ATCCAAGGCTTTGAGCATTAATGGATAGGAGGGCCCAAGGAAATTAAATCCAGGCCTAAGCGGCTAAATCAAGCTGTCCCTATTCATGTGCTTGTGTCATGAAAGTCCAAGTGAAAAGCTTGAGACTGAGTGGTTAAAGACGTGATCCAAAGAAAAAGAGTGTGCTTAAGAGCTCTGGACACCTCTAACTGGGGACTCTAGCAAAGCTGAGTCATAATCTGAAAAGGTTCACCCAGTTATGTGTCTGTGGCATTTGTGTATCCGGTGGTAATACTGGAAAATAAAGTGCTTAGGGCCACGGCCAAGACTCATAGGTAGCTGTGTTCAAGAATCAACATGCTTAACTAGGAAAGTCAATAACACTATCCGGAATTCTAAGTTCCTAGAGAAGCCAATCATTCTGAACTTCAAAGGAAAAAAGTGAGATGCCAAAACTGTTCAGAAGCAAAAAGCTACAAGTCCCGCTCATCTAATTAAATTAATATTCATTGATATTTTGAAATTTATAGTATATTCTCTTCTTTTTATCCTATTTGATTTTCAGTTGCTTGGGGACAAGCAACGATTTAAGTTTGGTGTTGTGATGAGCGGATAATTTATACGCTTTTTGGCATTGTTTTTAG
>NC_029773.3:38179269-38188564 GCF_000817695.3 Arachis duranensis | reverse complement strand
TTCTGGACTTTACTATGAGTTTGTGTGTTTTTCTGTGATTTCAGGTAAATTCTGGCTGAAATTGAGGGACTTGAGCAAAACTCTGAAGAAGGCTGACAAAAGGACTGCTGATGCTGTTGGAATCTGACCTCCCTGCACTCGAAATGAATTTTCTGGAGCTAAAGAACTCCAATTGGCGCGCTCTCAACGGCGTTGGAAAGTAGACATCCAGGGCTTTCCAGCAATATATAATAGTCCATGCTTTATTCGAAGAATAACGACGTAACTTGGCGTTGAACGCCAAGTTCATGCTGCTGTCTGGAGTTAAACGCCAGAAAAACGTCATAATCCGGAGTTGAACGCCCAAAACACGTCATAACTCAGAGTTCAACTCCAGGAAATGCCTCAGCTCGTGGATTAATCAAGCTCAGCCCAAGCATACACCAAGTGGGCCCCGGAAGTGAATTTATGCATCAATTACTTTCTCATGTAAACCCTAGGAGCTAGTCTAGTATATATAGGACATTTATCTATTGTATTAGACATCTTTGGTCTCAGTTTTGTTTTATTCTTCATCCTAGGAGATCATTGATCACGTTTCAGGGGGCTGGCCATTCGGCCATGCCTGAACCTCTTTCACTTATGTATTTTCAACGGTGGAGTTTCTGCACACCACAGATTAAGGGTGTGGAGCTCTACTGTACCTCAAGTATTAATGCAATTCTATTCTCTTTTATTCAAATCTCTCTTATTCTTATTCCAAGATATTCATTCATACCCAAGAACATGATGAATGTGATGAGTCAAATTACCCTCATCATCATTCTCACTTATGAACGCGCGTGATTGACAACCACTTCCGTTCTACATGCAACAGAGCTTGAATGCGTATCTCTTAGATTCCCCAACAGAATCTTCGTCTGACAACCGCATAGGATCATTTTTCCGAGAGGATTGAAAGTAACCACAGTTGATGGTGAACCCCTATACAAAGCTTGCCATGGAAAGGAGTAAGAAGGATTGAGTAGAAGCAGTAGGAGAGCAGGCGTCCTTGAGCCATGCAGCATCTCCATTCGCTTATCTGAAATTTCCACCAATGAATCTGCATAAGTCTTCTATCCCTTTTATTATTCCTTTTTATTTATTATTTATTCCAATAATCACAATTACCCTTTAATCCGCCTAACTGAGATTTACAAGGTGGCCATAGCTTGCTTCATACCAACAATCTCTGTGGGATCGACCCTTACTCACGTAAGGTTTATTACTTGGACGACCCAGTACACTTGCTGGTTAGTTGAACGGAGTTGTGAATTCAACCAGTGCCATAATAAAGCTTTCATACAAAGACAAACAACTTGAAGAGAATTGAGAGCCAATATTGATGATCACAATTTCGTCCACCAATGGGGAAGAGTGGATGGATGCGATTGGTGAAGGGGAAATGGGGAAAAGAGATTGAGGTGATTGGTGAAGGGTATAGTGTTATTGGAATGTGTGAAGAAGAGAAAAGTAGGGTAGGTGGGGATCCTGTGGGGTCCACAGATCCTGAGGTGATCCTGTGGGGTCCACAGATCTTGAGGTGTCAAGGATTTCTTATTCCTGCACCTTTTAGGCATGTAAAACGCC
This sequence comes from Arachis duranensis, assembly GCF_000817695.3. Lineage (NCBI taxonomy): Eukaryota > Viridiplantae > Streptophyta > Magnoliopsida > Fabales > Fabaceae > Arachis > Arachis duranensis. Next base: position 38,186,956 of record NC_029773.3, on the reverse strand, counting down.
CTCTGTATGCAATCCTGGCATTTAACGCCAGACTGCAGCTTATTTTTGGCGTTAAACGCCCAAATATAGCCTATTTCTGGCATTTAACGCCAGCCTGATGCTTTTTTCTGGCATTAAATGCCAGCTTGGTGCTTGTTTCTGGCGTTAAACGCCAGACAGATGCTTGTTTCTGGCGTTTAAACGCCAGACAGCTCTTCCTCCAGGGTGTGCTTTTTCTTCTGCTGTTTTTTATTCTGTTTTTAATTTTTACAATTGTTTTGTGACTCCACATGATCATACACCTAATAAAATATAAAAGAACAATAGAAATATAGAAAAATAAAAATTGGGTTGCCTTCCAATAAGCACTTCTTTAATGTTAATAGCTTGACAATGAGCTCTCATAGAGCTTCACAGATGTTCAGAGCATGATGAGGGCCTCCCAACACCAAACTTAGAGTTTGAATGTGGGGGCTTCTCAACACCAAACTTAGAGTTTGGTTGTGGCCTCCCAACACCAAACTTAGAGTTTAATTGTGGGGGCTTTGTTTGACTCTGTATTGAGAGAAGCTTTTCATGCTTATTCTCCATGGTTGTAGAAGAAGATCATTGAGCTTTAAACACAAGGTAGTCCCCATTCAATTGAAGGACTAGCTCTCCTCTGTCAACATCAATCACAGCTCCTGCTATGGCAAGGAAGGGTCTTCCAAGGATGATACATTCATCCTCATCCTTCCTAGTGTCTAAAATTATAAAATCAGCAAGGATGTAAAGGCCTTTAACCTTCACTAACATGTCCTCTACCAATCCATAAGCTTGTCTTAGTGACTTGTCTGCCATCTCTAATGAGAATGTGGCAGCCTGCACTTCAAAGATCCCTAGTTTCTCCATTACAGAGCCTTCTCAAAGGTCATGGTGCCTGTGGTACAGGGTATTAAGAATTTGCCAGGATCTTGTTTCTTTTGAGGTAAAGTTTGCTGAACCCATGTATTTAGTTCCCTTATGAGCAAGGGAGGTTCATCTTCCCAAGTCTCATTACCAAACAACTTGGCATTCAGCTTCATGATGGCTCCTAGATATTGAGCAACTTGCTCTTCAGTTACATCTTCATCCTTTTCAGAGGAAGAGTAGTTCTCAGAGCTCATGAATAGCAGAAGGAAGTTTAATGGAATCTCTATGATCTCTATATGAGCCTCAGATTCCTTTAGGTCATCAATAGGGAACTCCTTTCTGTCTGGAGAACGTCCCATGAGGTCTTCCTCATTGGGATTCATGTCCTCCCCTTCCTCTTTGGATTCGGCCATTTTGATAATATCAATGGCCTTGCACTCTCTTTTTGGATTCTCTTCTGTATTGCTTGGGAAAGTACTAGGAGGAGTTTCAGTGATTTTCTTACTCAGTTGACCCACTTGTGCCTCCAAATTTCTAATGGAGGACCTTGTTTCATTCATGAAACTTAAAGTGGCCTTAGATAGATCAGAGACTATGTTTGCTAAGCTAGAGGAGCTCTGCTCAGAATTCTCTATCTGTTGCTGAGAGGATGAGAGAAAAGGCTTGCTATTGCTAAACCTGTTTCTTCCACCATTATTAAAGCCTTGTTGAGGCTTCTGTTGATCCTTCCATGAGAAATTTGGATGATTTTTCCATGACGGATTATAGGTGTTTCCATAGGCTTCACCCATGTAATTCACCTCTACCGTTGCATGGTTCTCAAGATCATAAGCTTCTTCTTCAGAAGATGCCTCTTTAGTACTATTGGATGCATTTTGCAATCCATTCAGACTATGAGAAATCATGTTGACTTGCTGAGTCAACATTTTGTTCTGAGCCAATATGGCATTCAGAGCATCAATTTCAAGAACTCCATTCCTCTGAGGTGTCCCATTATTCACAGGATTCCTTTCAGAAGTGTACATAAATTGGTTTTTTGCAACCATGTCAATGAGTTCTTGAGCTTCTGCAGGTGTTTTCTTTAGGTGAATGGATCCACCTGCAGAATGGTCCAATGACATCTTAGATAATTCAGATAGACCATCATAGAATATATCCAGGATGGTCCATTCTGAAAGCATGTCAGAAGGACACTTTTTGGTCAGTTGCTTGTATCTCTCCCAAGCTTCATAGAGGGATTCACCTTCTTTTTGTCTGAAGGTTTGAACATTCACTCTAATCTTACTCAGCTTTTGAGGAGGAAAGAACTTGGCCAAGAAGGTCATGACCAGCTTATCCCAAGAGTTCAGGCTATCTTTAGGTTGAGAGTCCAACCATACTCTAGCTCTGTATCTTATAGCAAAAGGAAAAAGCATAAGCCTGTAGACCTCGGGATCAACCCCATTGGTCTTAATAGTATCACAGATCTGCAAAAATTCAGTTAAGAACTGAAAAGGATTTTTTGATGGAAGTCCATGAAACTTGCAATTCTATTGCATCAGAGAAACTAATTGAGGCTTTAGCTCCAATGGCAGGGATTGAGATGCTTCTTCCATGTAAGTTGGAAGTTGGTGCAGTAAAGTCACCAAGTATCTTCCTTGCATTGTTGTTGGGTTCGACCATGTCTCCTTCTTTTTTCGAGATTCTCTATAAGATTTTCTCTGGATTGTTGTGCTTTATCTTCTCCTAGCTTCTTCTTCAGAGTCCTTTCAGGTTCATGATCTGCTTCAACAAGAATGTCCTTGTCCTTGCTCCTGCTCATATGAAAAAGAAGAGAACAAAAAAGAAGAGGAATCCTCTATGTCACAATATAGAGATTCTTTTATGTGAGTAGAAGAAAAGAAGAATAAGAATGAAGAAGAGAAAATTTCGAATACAGAGGAGAAGGGAAGAGGGTTCGAATTTTGAGATGAATAGAAGTGTTAGTAGATAAATAAATAAATAAATAGAAGGAGATGAGAGAGAGAGAGAGAGTTTTCGAAAATTGTTTTTGAAAAATGGTTAGTGATTTTTGAAAATTAAAAGAAGAAATAAAAGTAAAATTAAAATTTGAAAGAATTAGTTAATTAAAAGAATTTTGAAAAAGAGGAGGGTGATTTTCAAAAATTAAAGAGAGAAAAGTAGTTAGGTGGTTTTGAAAAAGATAAGAAACAAACAAAAAGTCAATTAGTTAGTTGAAAAAGATTTGAAAATTAATTTTGAAAAGATAAGAAGTTCGAAAAGATTTTGAAATCAAATTTTTGAAAATGATATGATTGAAAAGATATGATTGAAGTTTATTTTGAAAAAGATTTGATTTTTAAAATTAAAATTGATTACTTGACTAACAAGAAACTAAAAGATATGATTCTAGAATTTAAAGATTGAACCTTTCTTAACAAGAAAGTAACAAACTTCAAATCTTTGAATCAATCACATTAATTGTTAGTAACGTTTTCAAAAATTTTGAAATGAAATTAAGAAAAAGAAAAAAAATTTTGAAAATACAAAAGAAAAATGAAAAAGATTTGATTCTTGAAAAAGTTTTGAAAAGATAAGTGTTCATACCCTCGGTCGAGTTACCCGACCCGGGATGATTGGCAATAAAAGCGAACGACCTCTTCAGGTCTGACTAGCCGACCTCTTCTCAAAGAGCTCGGCCAAATCGACAGGAGAGCCCAGTAAAGGGCCCAAACAGAGGAACACGACCCAAATCCTAGGGCAACCCAAGCCTATAGAGATAAAGGCGGTTCCATTGAAGATACGCTGACCTCAACTCAAAGATAAAGATAAGATAAGATAACTAAGTTATCTTATCCAAAAGGTCACATCTCATCATTATAAATACGCTGGAGCACCCAAGTATAACTCATACTCTGATTCTACATAAAACCTGCTTAATACCCTTGCTAACTTAAGCATCAGAGTCCCTTGCAGGTACCCCCCACCCTTTGGTGACAGAGGATCAGCAGCACCATCAGTCCAACAAGTCAGACATACCAGCTCCGGCTGTCATCCACCTGCCGGACACACCAGCTATGACCAGTACGGAAGATCTCGTCTGAGATCGACCTCCAGTTTCAGGTAACCCTCGGAACATTGGCACCGTTGTCGGGGACCTGAAAGTCATCGCATCACCATGGCGGATGACCATGACAATGACCACGATTCAGGTCTGGAAGATAGAACACCGCACAAGAATGCGGATGTCACGTTGCAAGATACTCTGGAAACCAACAATGACAAAGTCTCACCAAATTCGGGGGCAATAGAAGCGCTCCTAGATCGCCTAAAACAACTTGAAAAAGAAACCCAACAACAACGAGAAATCGAAAAAGATCTACAAAGAGAGGTGCGGCGACATCAAGAATTGGAAGAAAAACTACAGCAATTGGAAGCCGATCTTAAATTAAAAGTCCCTCGGGCCAATCTCGAAGAAAATTCACGCAAAGAGCAAGACCCGTTCACTAGGGAAATCATGAAAACCAAAATTCCAAAATACTTCAAACTCTCAGATATGACCCTGTATGATGGCACCACGGACCCCAACCACCACCTCAGCAACTTCAGAAGCAGAATGTACCTTACCGACTCCCCAGATGTTGTTCGCTGTAAAGCCTTTCTAACAACTCTCACAAAGACAATAATCTGATGGTTCAACAACCTACTCCCAAAGTCCATCTCAAGCTTTGATGACCTAGCTAAAAAATTCATAGCCAGATTCTCCATTCAGAAAGATAAGGCCAAGCACGCCCCCAGCTTATTAGGGATCAAATAAGGAGATCGGGAGAGCCTCCGCAACTACATGGAGAGATTCAACAAAATGTGCATGGACATACAAAGTTTACCAACAGAGGCCGCCATCATGGGACTCATCAACGGCCTACGAGAGGGATCTTTTAGCCAGTCTATATCAAAAAAGTACCCGACCTCCTTAGACGAAGTACAGGAACGAGCAGAAAAATATATCAACATGGAAGAAAATGCTCGGTTATAAGAGACCTCAAAATCGGGGGCCTCCTACCGAGACAAAGACAAGGAATCCAAGAGAAAAGAAGATCGACAAGGGGAGAAAATCAAAAAATACCATAATTACACTCCTCTCAGGGCATCCCTGGTCGAGATATACAAAGAAGTCTGCCATACAGAAAAAATCCCCCCAGCACGGCCACTCAAAGGCAAAAGGAGAGGAGGAAACCGGAAAGAATATTGTGAATACCATCGAGTCCGAGGACACTCCACAAACGAATGCTTCGACTTAAAAAATATCATAGAAAAATTGGTGAGAGAAGGAAAATTAGATCGATTTCTGGCCACCCGAGATGATGATCAAAGAAAGAGACGAAGGGATGAAGATACCGAACGAATCGAACGATCACCTCGGACACCAGAGAGACATGTCCACATGATACATGGCAGATTCGCAGGAGGTGGGATCTACAAATCATCTCGCAAAAGATATCTCAAAGAAGTATATCCTGTCGAGGAAAAGGAGGAAGCACTCAACATCCCAGCAATAACATTCACTAAAGAGGACGCCTCCGGCATCATCTTAGGACACGACGATCCCATTGTCATCACCATCATATTGGCAAACGCCAATCTACACCGCACCTTAATAGACCAAAGGAGTTCCGCCGACATCTTATTCAAAACAGCCTTCGATAAACTCGGCTTAGAAGAAAAAGAACTTAAAACATATCCAAACAGTCTGTTCGGACTAGGAGATACCACGGTTCAACCATTGGGATACATACCACTACATACAACCTTCGAATGAGGGAACCAATCCAGGACCCTCAAAATAGACTACATCGTGGTCGATGTAAGTTCAGCTTGCAATGCTCTCATAGGTTGGACAACACTCAACCAACTTGGCGCAATAGTCTCGACCCCACATCTATGTATGAAATTCCCCACTACGAAAGGAATAGCCACGATAAAAGTAGATCAAAAGATGGCACGTCGCTGTTATAACGAAAGCCTAAACCTCAGAGGCCGAGGAGAAGAGTTCCACACAATCCAGCTGGGCGGAGTCCAACGACGAGAAGAGCTTCGTCCATAGCCAGAAGGTGAAATAGAGAAGATTCAGATCGGGGATATTTCAGAAAAAACAACTAATATCGGCACAATCCTAAGAGAAGATTCAAAAGAATTACTAATACAATTCTTACGAGATAATGTTGATCTCTTCGCGTGGAAAGCTGCAGACATGCCAGGAATAGACCCTAAGCTAATGAGTCATAATTTGGCGGTCTACCCAGGATCTCGGCCGGTACAGCAGAGACAAAGAAAACTTGGGCCAGAGCGATCCCAGGCTGTGGAAGAACAAGTACAAGCACTACTGGAAGCAGGATTCATAAGAGAAGTCAAATACCCACTATGGCTAGCCAACGTCGTCTTGGTGAAAAAATCAAATGGGAAGTGGCAAATGTGCACCGATTACACCGATCTCAACAAATCTTGTCCAAAAGATCCATACCCACTCCCAAGTATTGACGCTCTGGTAGATGCTTCCTCCGGATATAGATATCTCTCGTTTATGGACGCATACTCGGGGTACAACCAAATCCCCATGTATCCACCAGATCAAGAAAAGACCTCGTTCTTAACACCGAAAGCAAACTACTGCTACATTGTGATGCCTTTTGGTCTCAAGAACGCAGGAGCTACTTATCAAAGCCTAATGAATAAAGTCTTCTCGTATCACATCGGAAAGGTCATGGAAGTCTACGTGGACGCATGCTAATAAAATCACAAAGCGAAGAGACATTATTGTCCGACCTGGCCCAAGTGTTCGACACCATAAGAAAGCATGACATGCGACTCAATCCCGCGAAATGCACCTTTGCAGTAGAAGCAGGCAAATTCTTAGGTTTCATGCTCACACAAAGAGGAATTGAAGCAAATCCAGACAAATGTCAGGCCATACTCAACATGAAGAGCCCAACCTGTGTCAAAGAAGTACAGCAACTCAACGGGAGATTGGCCGCCCTATCCCGATTCTTAGCAGGAGCTGCGATAAGATCTCTCTCCTTCTATGCTACTTTAAGAAAGGGAAAACAGTTCGAATGGACAACAGAATGTGAGCAAGCCTTCCAAGACTTTAAGAAGTTTTTAGGAGGGCCACCTATCCTATCTTGACCACGAGAAGGAGAACTACTCGTATTATATCTCGCAGTAGGAAGTCGGGCAATAGCCTCAGCACTAGTCAGAAAAGACGAGAATGGACAACAACCCGTCTACTTCATTAGCAAAGCACTACAGGGATCCGAGCTGAACTACCAGAAAATAGAAAAATTTGCTTATACTCTCATTTTAACATCCCAACGACTCCACCCTTACTTCCAAGCTCACACAATTAAGGTTCGAACTAACCAGCCCTTGAAAGGAATATTGCAGAAAACAGATTTAGCAGGTGATGAGCGGATAATTTGTATGCTTTTTGGCATTGTTTTTAGTATGTTTTTAGTATAATCTAGTTAGTTTTTAGTATATTTTTATTAGTTTTTAGTTAAAATTCACTTTTCTAGACTTTACTATGAGTTTGTGTATTTTTCTGTGATTTCAGGTATTTTCTGGCTGAAATTGAGGGCCCTGAGCAAAAATCTGATTCCGAGACCAAAAAGGACTGCAGATGCTGTTGGATTCTGACCTCCCTGCACTCGAAGTGGATTTTCTGGAGCTACAGAAGCCCAATTGGCGCGCTCTCAATGGCGTTGGAAAGTAGACATCCTGGGCTTTCCAGCAATATATGATAGTTCATACTTTGCCCAAGATTTGATGGCCCAAACCGGCG
>NC_029773.3:38174015-38178820 GCF_000817695.3 Arachis duranensis | reverse complement strand
GGATTCTATTCCGGCCTGACCGAGAACCGACAGATGAATTCCGCGTGCTGTGACAGAGCATATGCAATCGTTTTCACTGAGAGAATGGGAGGTAGCCATTGACAACGGTGAAACCCTACATACAGCTTGCCATGGAAGGAGACTTGCGTGTTTGAAGAAGAAGACAGTAGGAAAGCAGAGATTCAGAAGATGGAGCATCTCCAAACCTCAACCTATTCTCCATTACTGCAAAACAAGTAATCATTTCATGTTCTTTATCTTTTCACAATCAATCCTGATAATTTCTGACATCCTGACTAAGATTTACAAGATAACCATAGCTTGCTCCAAGCCGACAATCTCCGTGGGATCGACCCTTGCTCACACAAGGTATTACTTGGACGACCCAGTGCACTTGCTGGTTAGTTGTGCGGGGTTGCAAAAGTGTGATTGCAATTTCGTGCACCAGCAGGCAGAATTCTACAATGGGCAGTTGAGCTGTCAGAGTTTGACCTCCAATATGAAGCTCGGACGGCCATCAAATCACAGTATCTGGCCGACTTTATCGCAGAATTCACAGATGCCTTGGAAACCCTCACAGAATGGAATCTCTATGTGGACAGTTCTTCAAATAAAATATGAAGTGGCGCAGGCGTAATAATAGAAAGCAACCAAGGAACCCAAGTTGATCTCTCCCTCAAGTTCAGGTTCCCGGCCTCAAATAACCAGGCGGAATATGAAGCATTGTTAGCTGGTTTGAAGCTGGCTAAAGAGGTGGGAGCTCAAAAACTCAACATTTATAGCGATTAACCAGTGGTCACATCACAAATAACAGGGAGCTACCAAGCCAAAGATCCCACCATGAAAAAATATTTGGATAAGACCAAGGAACAACTCGGACAAATCGGGGAATATAAGATCTGCCACATACCCCGTGAACAAAATGCCCGAGCTGACGCACTCTCGAAACTAGCCAGCACCAAACCAAGGGGCAACAATAGAAGCCTCGTCCAGGAAATGTTACAGAACCCGTCAATCTCGGAAGAGGAAAAAGTCCTAGCCATAGTAAACCAGGACCAAGGATGGATGACCCCCATAATCAACTACCTCAAAACAGGAACACTCCCCACAGAAGAAAAGGAGGCAAAGAGGCTAAAAAGGGAGGCACAGTACTACACCATCATAAACAACATCCTGTACAAAAAAGGGATCTGAGTACCATTATTAAAATGCATACCGACCTCCCACACAAAGGAAGTGTTAGAAGAAGTACACGGCGGCATTTGTGGCAATCATCTCGGAGCACGGGCCCTCGCCAAAAAAGTACTCCGGGCAGGGTTCTATTGGCCAACATTACAGAAAGAAGCCACAGAATTTGTAAAGACATGTCCACCATGTCAGAAACATGCCAACTTTCACATTGCCCTGCCAGAAGAGCTCATCAATGTGACTTCGCCTTGGCCGTTTGCAAAATGGGGACTCGATCTTCTCGGCCCCTTTCCCCAGAGATCAGTACAAGTTAAATTTCTCATAGTAGGGGAAGATTACTTTACAAAGTGGATCGAGGTAGAACCCCTAGCCAACGCCACCGCCCAAAAAAGCTGGAAATTCATATATAGAAACATTGTCACAAGGTTCGGAGTCCCATATTCAATAACCATAGACAATGGCACTCAATTCACAGATGCAGGCTTCAGAAAACTAGTAGCCGACTTGAATATAAAGCACCAGTACACCTCTGTCGAACATCCACAGGCCAATGGACAGGCCGAAGCCGCCAACAAAGTCATATTGGCTGGGTTAAAACGGAGATTACATGATGCAAAGGGAGCCTGGGCAGAAGAGCTTCCACAGGTTCTATGGGCATATCGAATGACGCCACATTCCACCACAAAGGAATCCCCCTTCCGGTTAGCATACGGAATAGAGGCAATGATTCCAGTAGAGATTGAGAAAAGATCGCCTAGAGTAGTTCATTACAATGAGGGAGCAAACTCCCAACTTCAGAGGGAAGAGCTCGACCTACTACCTGAAATCCAAGAAAGAGCTCGGATCAGGGAGGAAGCTCTAAAGCACCGAATGGCTTCTAGATATAATCAAAGGGTAGTACCGAGAAGTTTTGCAGAGAATGATCTTATCCTAATCTGAAATGATATTGGAACAACTCGACCAGGAGAAGGAAAGCTAGCAGCAAACTGGAAAGGACCATACCGAGTAATAGAAGTACTTGGGAAGGGCTACTACAGACTGTCCGAACTCGATGGACAAGAGCTTCCCAGATCATGGCACGCCTGCAACCTAAGAAGGTACTACAATTAGAAAAGGTAAAGGATCTCATTATTGGATGCACTCTTTTTCCTGAAAAGGTTTTTTAATGAGGCACCAAGTTGAGACCTAGACACTATCCGACTTAAAAGGATGAAAAAATTCCCACATGTATATATATTCACACTTTTCTTTGAATAAAATTTATTTAGATATTCTACAAGATTTCAAGACGCATTAATATGAAGTATTCATCGTCCAATTATAAAGCAACAGATCGGCAGAAAGTGAAAAACAATTTCACTGCATGATCACGATAAAGATAACCGTCCGATAAAGGTGAAAACGCGATTCACCCAAAAGACGATCTAAAGATGCCAACCACTTTCTACATATCGGCAAAGATGAACACATAATAATGTAAGAAGTTATCGAAAGCAATCCAAAAAAGAACCTGACGAGGTCTTACATATAGCTAAAATAATAATTTAAAGACTGGCCGACGTTCAGAAGTCGGACCAAGTCAACCCAAGTTATAAGTAAACCCTGGAAAGAGGTCTGGCCAACCCTATTAAAGAGGATTACTTTAACTTAGAAAGAGATCGACCTAACGAAGTCGGTTTCCTACAAAACAAAGTTATAAAAGTAATCCCTGAAAGAGACCTAACAAAGGTCCAAGAAAGAGGATTACAAAAATAACTTAGAAAGAGATCGACCTAACGAAGTCGGTTTCCTACAAAGCAAAGTTATAAAAGTAATCCCTAAAAGAGACCTGACAAAGGTCCAAGAAAGAGGATTACAAAAATAACTTAGAAAGAGATCGACCTAACGAAGTCGATCTCCTACAAAACAAGTTATAAAAGTAATCCCCGAAAGAAACCTGATAAAGGTCCAAGAAAGGGGATTACAGAAATAACTTAGAAGGGGACCAACACAAAGGAATCGTTTACAGAGCGCCAAAAATACGTACAAAAGCGAGAAAACCGAGAAACAAGTCGGACTCACACAGACACAACCTCAAAGGATCCAAGCTATAAACAATACGTACAAAGCAATCCAAAGAGGTCGAGCTGCAAGGTTCCAACATTCTCAGAAAACAGAAGAGATAACAAGTCAAAAACCTTGATATAATCTACAAAGTTATAAAGCCTCGGAGGCCATCAAAACCTACCTTAAAAGGATAGTGAGCTACTCTTTGTTTTTCAAAATACAAGTTGCTAAAACAAGCAACTAGAAAACGTCAGCAAATAAACAAAAAGTTTTAAGAGCCCACAAGCCGGGCCAACTACATAAATATCCAGAAAGAGATCAGCAAGCATCAGGAGCCTTCTTGGCAACATCAGGACAAGGAGAAGGAGGAAGGCACAGCGTCTATAGTTCCATCCTCCCGGTTCAGAACCTAGCAATCCGAAACAGGTGCAACCGGAGGAGCAGAAGAGGTCGACACTTTGGTAGAGGACACAGGGGGAGGATCAGCATCATCATCACCCTCATCATCAGGGACAATCTTGCAATCCCTGAAAATTTTAGAAAATTATGAGTAAAATAAGGAAAAGATATTTTTTTATTTTTGAATTTTTAATAAGGAGAGAAAAAAACACAAATATGACCCAAAACATGAAAATTTTAGATTAAAACCAGTGATGCATGCAAGAACACTATGAATGTCAAGGTGAACACCAAGAACACTTTGAATATCAAGATGAACATTGATGAGCGGATAATTTATACACTTTTTGGCATTGTTTTTAGTATGATTTTGGTATGATCTAGTTAGTTTTTAGTATATTTTTATTAGTTTTTAGTTAAAATTCACTTTTCTGGACTTTACTATGAGTTTGTGTGTTTTACTGTGATTTCAGGTATTTTCTGGCTGAAATTGAGGGACCTGAGCAAAAATCTGATTCAGAGACCAAAAAGGACTGCAGATGCTGTTGGATTCTGACCTCCCTGCACTCGAAGTGGATTTTCTGGAGCTACAGAAGCCCAATTGGCGCGCTCTCAACGGCGTTGGAAAGTAGACATCCTGGGCTTTCCAGCAATATATGATAGTCCATACTTTGCCCAAGATTTGATAGCCCAAACCGGCGTTCAAAGTCACCCTCAGGAATCCCAGCGTTAAACGCTGGAACTGGCACCTAAATGGGAGTTAAACGCCCAAACTGGCACTAAAGCTGGCGTTTAACTCCAAGAAGAGTCTCTACACGAAATTGCTTCATTGCTCAGCCCAAGCACACACCGAGTGGGCCCGGAAGTGGATTTTTATGTCATTTACTCATTTCTGTACACCTTAGGCTACTAGTTTTCTATAAGTAGGACCTTTTACTATTGTATTAGGGAGTCTTTTCAATCTTTTGATCACTTTAGATCTCTAGATCATCTTTGGACATTTTAGTTCTTAGATCATTGGGAGGCTGGCCATTCGGCCATGCCTAGACCTTATGCTTATGTATTTTCAACGGTGGAGTTTCTACACACCATAGATTAAGGTGTGGAGCTCTGCTGTACCTCGAGTATTAATGCAATTACTATTGTTCTTCCATTCAATTCCGCTTGTTCTT
>NC_029773.3:38173007-38173522 GCF_000817695.3 Arachis duranensis | reverse complement strand
ACTCGCGTAAGGTTTATTACTTGGACGACCCAGTGCACTTGCCGGTTAGTTGTGCGAAGTTGTGTAATGCCATGGTATTGAGCTACCAAGTTTTTGGGGTTCATGTCCGGGGATTATGAGAGTTGTGAAAAGTATTGTTCACAATTTCGCGCACCAAGTTTTTGGCGCCGTTGCCGGGGATTGTTCAAAGTTTTGAGCAAGCTTTTGGTAACATCAGTGCCAAGATTCCGGCAACAACACCAAGTTTTTGGCGTTATTGCCAGGGATTGTTCAAGTTTGGACAACTGACGGTTCATCTTGTTGCTTAGATTAGGTATTTATTTTTTTCGAAATTCTTGAAGATGAATTCTAGAGTTTCATGATGATTTGTTGAAATCTGGCTGGCTGAGAAGCCATGTCTAATATCATTGGACCGAGGTTTCAACTTATCATCACAAGAGCTTGTTGATTTTTATCAATCTTGCTTTTGGAGCAGTGACCTGCTAAGGCTTGGCTGGCCATTGGCCATGTCTAGT
>NC_029773.3:38171036-38172214 GCF_000817695.3 Arachis duranensis | reverse complement strand
CGGTCAGGGTATGAACAGTGCCCCTGCCCGAGTTCGTCCTTTTTGGGAGGTCGAGCTCAGGCATAGTAGTTTTTCAAAATTCAGAAATGGCCGTTTCCTGCATTTATTGCATTTTACCGTTTTTCCTCGATTTCCGTTTGGGCTCTGTGAAGGCTTTATTTATTTGCCCCTTTTCCTCTTTTTCTGTGTTTTTGTTTTTCTTTATCCTTTTCGAGCACTGCTTCTTCTTTCTCTTTGCTCTGCTTCCCCGAATCTCTCCGTGTGTCTTTCTGGGGTTCCCTCTGTGCCGTCGTTTCGTTCTCCTTGCTCGCCGTCTTCATTTTCTTTCTTCCAGGTTTGTTCCCATGTTTCTCTTTTCTTGTGCACATATGTTTCTGTTCTTTGTGTGGCTCTTGTTTGTTTCTTTTTCTTTATGCCCGGGTTGCCCCGAAAAGAGGCGCCGCCATTGCTTGTTGTTTGTATATGGGGGGGCTCTTTTTGTTCTCTGGTATTTTTTGTTCCGGGTTGCCGTATTTTCTTCGTGGGGTTTTTGTTTCTTGCTTGGCTAACTGGGTTTTCGCTGTCTTCTTTATGTGATTTTGCTTGCTGTTGTATTCTTCTTTGTAGGTAAGAATTTTATGTCTCGAAAGGTTCTTCAAGCGATGTCGACTAAGATTCCATGTGGTCTTGGTTGGGTAGACCCTCTTCCTCTAAGAGTCCCTTCTGTGGTAGATTCTGAGTATTTAGCTAGGTTCCGTAGGCACTGTAGCATATGTGAAAATAGAGAGTCTGAGAGGGATTATGAACTAGTAGCCCCGGATTCCGAGGAGAGAGTGTGCTTCCCGCCCTTAGATAGTTCCGAGAAGCTCTTCTTTTATGCTTATGATTGTTTTTTCTCTAAGCTGAGTGTCCGACTTCCCTTTACCGATCTGGAGTCCGAGGTGTTATGGTCTTGTAATCTTGCCCCTACGCAGCTCCATCCAAATTCTTGGGCGTTTTTAAAGCTATTTCAACTTTTGTGTCAGTTTTTGGGCGTCGCTCCCTCTATTTCTCTTTTTTCCTATTTGTTTGTGTTGACGAAGCCGGGGTCGGGTGGAGGGAAGGTGTCTTGGGTCTCTTTTAGGGCTAACCAGGGAAGGAAGTTTTGTACCCTGTATGATGAGTCCTTCCATGATTTTAAGAACTTTTATTTCAAGGTC
>NC_029773.3:38167759-38170949 GCF_000817695.3 Arachis duranensis | reverse complement strand
TTGAGAGTCTAGATGAGGTGGAGCAGGCTTTTGTGGGTGTGGTGAGCAGTTTATGGGGTCGGGCGCCTCACTTGGACACGAAGAAAATGTTGGGAGATCCAAGCCTTCTCCGTTCCGAGTTAGGTAGTTCCCGACCTCTCCGAGTTTCATCTTTTTTTGGCTTTGCTTGTTTTGGTGGAATTTCTGTTGTGGTAATCCTTTTCTTTTATTTCTGCAGAGATGTCTTCTCAGGCGGATTCCATGAAGTACCTTCGTCGGACGAAGAAGTCTGTGGCTGCCCGAAATATCGAGGCTGGGGAGGCTTCTGCCCGATCTTCTCCGCAGAAGACTACTGTGGGTGTTCAGACTCGGTCGAAGACTATTCCGACTCCCCAGTTCTGAGCTATAAGTCAGGATCCTCCGACCTCTGGGCCTGCTACTTCTTCTCCAATCAAGATCCTCCGACTTCTGGACCTGCCACCTCTTCTCCTCCTCTGTCCTCGGGTCCTCCTCCCAAGAAGCAGAAGACCTCTCAAGAGCTTGCGGGTTTTAATGACAAGGATTTTGATGCTCTTGGTTGGATTGAACAGCATATTCTCCCTCAGACCTTTATTTCTACTGATGATGTGTCTATGGAGCACCATTTTCAGTATATGGCGCGGAGTTGTGTTCGGATGGCTAGTCTTCATGCCGCTATTACCCGGGAGTTCAAGAAATCCCCCATTGGTGCGACCAGCTCCCGACTTGAGAAGGCTCAGTCTGAATTCGAGAGGATTAGTGAACTGAAGGCTGCTAGGATTACTGAGCTGGAGGCATCTTTAGAAAAAGAGAAAACTAAAGCTACCGCGGCTGTGGCGGCAGCGAAAGCATCCGAGGAGATGGCGAAGGCGGCGACGGAGAATTATACTCGGATATATGCCGAGCTTGTGGAGACAAAGGAGAAGTTGCAATCCGCTCAGGATGACTTTTACGAACTAGAAGGTCATGTGGCTAAGGGTATGGATGCTATGGAGGATGAGGTTCCGGTGTCTGACCCCAAAGTTCCGGTTGCGAACCCGACTTCACCTTTGGCCGGGGATGGATCTGGTGTGGAGGTTTTAAACCGAGATGACGGTGTCGTCGATGCTGTCCCGATTTCTATGTTTCCTCCGCAGCCTTCTGTTGATGTGGAGTCCGGAAAGGATCTTGATTCTTTGTAATCCTTTTATCTTTGGTTTTTTGCCCGGCCTGTGGGCTCTTTTTGTTTTTGGATGGTTTCTGTGAACGCTTTGGACGCCTTTTTGCTATTAGCTACTTGTAGTAACTTTTTAGCTTATTATGCGGTGTTTTTTGCTCGCGTTTTGCCTTTTTGTTCCGCTTTTATGCTTTTTTAGTTGTTTTTGGATAACAACCTTTTAGCTAGCGCTTGAAACTTTTGTTTTACCCTTTCCTTTGATTTCGTTTTTTCGCTTGTACTTTTTAGTTGTATAGCAACTTTTTAGTAAGCGTTTTCGAAATCTTTGTTTTCGCCGTTTTAAGGCTTCTTTCTCGGATCCGGGCTTTTTCTTGGACCTCGGGTGGGGCGGTCGAGTACTTCCCTTTGTTGGGCCCGACCTTGTCGTTGGTTGGCCCTTTAAGTTATTTTTGTAATCTCTTTTTATTTGGCTTTTTGAGCCTTTTCAGAGTTTGCTTTATAACTTCTCACATTAATCTGAATCTCGTCGCTTTATCTTTGCCGACCTTGTGTGGTCTCTTGGCAATGATTTTTTGCGTTTTGCCGAGCATAAATTAATGCGCCTTGGCGGGGTACTTTGCAGGATTTGTTTCATCATGTGGAAGAGGAAGGAGAAAGAAAAGAGAAAAATTCTATTAGTATTAAAAAAAAGAAAGAATATTTACAGAATGTTTACCTTTGGCTAGGTCGGGTGCCTTTCTCGACCGGGTGTCTCATTAAAAAACCTTTGCAGGAAAAAGAGTACACCTCGGGTTATATTTTTCTAGCTGTAGTATCATCTTAGATTACAGGCGTGCCAGGCCCTGGGCAGCTCATTGCCTTCTAGGTCGGATACTTTGTAATAGCCTGTTCCTAAGACTTCTGTTACCTTGTAGGGTCCTTTCCAATTTGCAGCTAGCTTTCCTTCTCCCGACTTTTGTGTTCCGATGTCATTTCGGATTAGAATTAGGTCGTGAATGGAGAAGCTTCGCTTTATTACTTTCTGGTTGTATCTGAGGGCCGTTCAACGTTTTAAGGCTTCTTCTCGGATCCGGGCTCTTTCTCGGACCTCGGGCGTTCGAGTACCTCCCTTTGTTGGGTCCGACCTTGTTGTTTGGTCGGCCTTTTAAGTTATTTTTGTAACCTCTTTTATTTGGCCTTTTGAGCCTTTTCAGAGTTACTCTATAACTTCTCACATTAATTTGAACCTCGTCGCTTTATCTTGCCGACCTTGTGTGGTCTCTTGGCAATGATTTTTTGCGTTTTGCCGAGCATAAATCAATGCGCCTTGGTGGGGTACTTTCTAGGATTCGTTTCATCATGAGGAAAAGGAAAAGAAAAATAGAGAAATTTGATGACTTTATTTGCGGCCTCTGCTTGTCCATTGGCTTGTGGGTGCTCGACTGAGGTGAATTGCTGTTTGATTTTTAGTTCGGGCACCAAGTTCTGAAAACTTGTGTCCGTGAACTGTGTTCCATTGTCTGTTGTGATGGAGTAGGGGACTCCGAACCTTGTGACAATGTTTTTGTATAGGAATTTGCGGCTTTTCTGAGCCGTAATGGTGGCTAAGGGTTCAGCTTTGATCCACTTTGTGAAGTAGTCGACCCCTACTATGAGGTATTTGACTTGCAGAAAGAGAAAGCTAAGGCTACCGCGGCTGTGGCGGCAGCGAATGCATCTGAGGAGATGGCGAAGGCGGCTACAGAGAATTACACTCGGACATATGCTGAGCTTGTGGAGACAAAGGAGAGATTGCAATCCGCTCAGGATGATTTTTACGAGTTAGAAGGTCATGTGGCTAAGGGTATGGATGCTATGTTTGATAATTTGAAGGCTCAGGTCCGGGTTCTTGCTCCTGACCTGGATCTGAGCTTATTCAGTACGGATAACGTTGTTGTGGAGGGAAAGATCGTTCCTGCTCCCAACGAGGATGAGGTTCCGGTGTCCGACCCCAAAGTTCCGGTTGCGAACCCGACTTCACCTTTGGCCGGGGATGGATCTGGTGTGGAGGATTTAAAC
>NC_029773.3:38162416-38163396 GCF_000817695.3 Arachis duranensis | reverse complement strand
TCGGGCAGGGGACTGTCTTCTCGGACGTGATAGACTTCTTTGAGGTGTCTTTTTCGCGAGGATCTGGATGTTCCTCCGCCTGCAAAACCTCCATTTATCATGTGAACGTGTCTTTCAGGGGTTCGCGGGGTTTGTTCGGCCCGATCTTCGTTATCTCCCCGTCTTCTCTTCCTGGTCTCTTCTCCTTTCTCTGCTATGTATCTGTCGAGTTTTCCTTCTCTGGCTAGCTTTTCTATAACATTTTTTAGGTCGTAGCAGTCGTTAGTAGAAAGACCGTAGAGCTTGTGATATTCACAGTATTCGGATCGATCTCTCCCCGCTCTCTTGTGTTTTAGCGGTCGGGGCGGTGGGATCCTTTCGGTGTGGCATACTTCTCTGTAGATGTCTACCAGGGAGATTCGGAGGGGGTGTAGTTGTAGTACTTCCATGGCTTGTCCGAGTTGGGTTCTTCTTTCTTCTTCTGTTCCCGATCTCGATCTCGGAGTGGGTAGGTTGATTCCTTCCTAGAAGAGTCTCTTAGCTGGGAGGTTTCCTCCATGTTGATATATTTTTCTGCCCGCTCCTGCACCTCGTATAGGGAGGTCGGATATCGTTTGGATAGGGATTGGCTAAACGGTCCCTCTCTTAGGCCGTTTGATAGTCCCATGATGGCTGCTTCAGTGGACAAGTGTTGTATGTCCAGGCAGGCTTTGTTGAATCGCTCCATGTATTCTCGGAGAGTTTCTTGATTACCTTGTTTGATCCCGAGTAGACTGGGGGCATGTTTTGTCTTGTCCTTTTGAATAGAGAACCTTGTTAGGAATTTTTTGGTTAGGTCTTCGAAGCTGGTGATTGATCTTGGTGGCAGGTTGTCGAACCACTTCATGGCTGACTTAGTGAGAGTGGTGGGGAAGGCTTTGCACCGAATCGTGTCGGAGGCGTCGACTAGGTACATTCTGCTTCTGAAGTTGCTGAGGTGGTGACTTGGATCGGTGGTGCCG
>NC_029773.3:38161845-38162209 GCF_000817695.3 Arachis duranensis | reverse complement strand
TTTCGAGTCTCCCTTCTCAGATCTTGTTCAGTTTCTTTCTGCTTCTTTATGTCCTCTTCGAGTTGTTTCAGTCGGTTTTGTCGTGCCCGAACTGCTTCTAGAATTTCCGAGCTCTTCTCTTTTTCGGAATTTTGTGGATCTTTGTTTGGGAGTGATGTCTTTGGGCGATTCTGTTTGTTTCCTCCTGGAGTGCGTGGTGATAGAGGGCTGTCCGGTCGTTCTCCGGTGTCAATTTCGTCCTCTTGTTCAGATGCAGCGCGGTTATTGTTGTGAGGGTCATCCGCCATGGTAGAGGGATGACTTCCAGGTCCCCGGCAACGGCGCCAATGTTCCGAGGGTTACCTGAAACGTGTAGCTCGGTCGT
>NC_029773.3:38159814-38161822 GCF_000817695.3 Arachis duranensis | reverse complement strand
ATACCTGGGTGCTCCAGTGTATTTATAGTAGTTGGTCGTGATCCTCCCTGGATAAGATATTCTTATCTTATCTTATCTTTTGGGAGTTTTATCTCTATCTTTGTGGAACCGCCTTTTCTAGGCCTTTTCGGCCTTTAGGTTTTGGGCTGCGTTCCTTTTGATGGGCCTTCCTTGCTTTATTGTCCGAGGTCCGACCTTTAGGCGTGAGCCTTAGGACGAGGTCGGACCTTTTATGAATTTGCCGAGTTGGAGGAGCCCGGTCAGGGTATGAACAAGTAGTATACAAACTGCTAAGTTTGGTGTCTTGCATGCATTGTTATTTGATTCTTGTTGCATTTTGGTTTGTCCTTATTATTAAAAATCCATAAATATTTTTAATTTGTGTCTTTTCAAGTCAATAATACAGAGAATTGAAGATTCAGAACATACAGCAGAGGAATTGCACAGAAAAAGCTGGGCGTTCAAAACGCCCAGTGAAGAAGGATAGACTGGCGTTTAAACGCCAGCCATGGTACCTGGTTGGGCGTTTAACGCCAGGATGGCTAGAGGGGAAGATTTTGTTTTCAAATCAATTTTTTTTCTAAGTTTTCAAAGTCTTTTCAAAATCAAATCTTTTTCAAATCAATTTTCCAATCAAATCTTTTTCAAAATCAATTTCTTTCCTTTTTCAAAGATACTTGCTACCAATTAATGATTTGATTCAACATTTCAAGTATGTTGCCTTTTCTGTTGAGAAAGGTTTAATGTTTGAATCATATCTTTTCTTGTTAGTCAAGTTTTTAATTTTCAAATCGAATCTTTTTAAATGTTTTTCAAATCATATCTTCTCAATCACATTTTTTTAAATCAATCATATCTTCTTAACCACATCTTTTTCAAAATAGTTTTCAATCAAATCTTTTTGATTTCTAATTTCAAAATCTTTTTCAAAAATCACTTGATTTCTTTTCCATTTTCATTTTCGAAAATTAAGTAATGTTTTTCAAAAATGTTTTCAAAATTTCTCACTTAATTTTCGAAAATCACTTCCCTCCTTCTCACATCCTTCTATCTATGGACTAACACTATTCCTCAATGAACAATTCGAACTCCATCTCTCTTGATAAGTTTGAATTCTTCTACTTCTGCCTTCTATGATAAGTTCGAATTTTCTACTTTTGTCTTCTACTCTTCTTTTCCTCTGACACTTTAAGGAATCTCTATACTGTGACATAGAGGATTCCACACTTTCTTGTTCTCTTCTGTTTCTTATGAGCAGGAGCAAAGACAAAGGCATTCTTGTTGAAGCTGACCCTGAACCTGAAAGGACCTTGAAGAGAAAGCTAAGAGAAGCCAAAGCACAACTCTCTTTAGAAAACCTGAACGAATTCTTCAAGGAAGAAGAACTCATGGCAGCCGAAAACAACAACAATGCCAACAATGCAAGGAAGGTGCTGGGTGACTTTACTGCATCTACTCCCGACTTCTATGGGAGAAGCATCTCTATCCCTGCCATTAGAGCAAACAACTTTGAGCTTAAGCCTCAATTAGTTTCTCTAATGCAACAGAATTGCAAGTTCCATGGATTTCCATTGGAAGATCCTCATCAGTTTTTAGCTGAATTCTTGCAAATCTGTGACACTGTTAAGACTAATGGGGTTGACCCCGAGGTCTACAGACTTATGCTATTCCCTTTTGCTATAAGAGACAGAGCTAGAACATGGTTGGACTCTCAACCTAAAGAAAGCCTGGACTCTTGGGAAAAGCTAGTCAATGCCTTCTAAGCTAAATTCTTTCCACCTCAAAAGATGAGTAAGCTTAGAGTGGAAGTTCAAACCTTCAAACAGAAGGAAGGTGAATCCCTCTATCAAGCTTGGGAAAGATACAAATAATTGATCAGAAAGTGTCCTTCTGACATGCTTTCTAAGTGGAGCATCATAGGTATCTTCTATGATGGTCTGTCTGAACTGTCCAAGATGTCATTGGACAGTTCTGCTGGAGGCTCTCTTCATCTGAAGAAGACGCCTAC
>NC_029773.3:38156488-38156691 GCF_000817695.3 Arachis duranensis | reverse complement strand
ACTCTATAAGGTGGCGGACAAGTCCTCTACCTTGGCAAGGTTAGCCTTTTCTCATCTCATTTGTCACCTCTGTTATTCAGTGGGATGTGACATAGAGGGAGACACTCCCATTGATGAGGACAAGCCCATCACTAGGAAGAGGATGGAGCACACAAGAGACCCCACTCATCATGAGATCCCTGAGATACCTCAAGGGATGCACT
>NC_029773.3:38155175-38156420 GCF_000817695.3 Arachis duranensis | reverse complement strand
TCCCTAGGAGAATTGAGTTCCAACATGGGACAACTAAGGGTGGAGCACCAAGAACACTCCATCATCCTCCATGAAATTAGAGAAGATCAAAGAATCATGAGAGAGGAGCAACAAAGAGAAGGAAGAGACATTGAGGAGCTCAAGCACTCCATAAGATCTTCAAGAGCAAGAAAGAGCCGCCATCACTAAGGTGGACCCGTTCTTTGATTTCCTTGTTCTTTATTCTTCTATTTTTTGAATTTTATGCTTATGTTTATCCATGTATGTGTCTTGTGATCATTAGTGTCTTAGTGTCTATGCCTTAAAGTTATGAATGTCCTATGAATCCATCACCTCTCTTAAATGAAAAATGTTCTTAATTGAAAAAGAGAAGAATTGTATGAATTTTGAATTTTATAATAGTTTAATTATTTTGATGTGGTGGCAATGTTTTTGTTTTCTGAATGTATGCTTAAACAGTGCATATGTATCTTGAATTTGTGGTTCATGAATGTTGGCTCTTGAAAGAATGATGAAAAAGGAGACATGTTACTGAGGATCTGAAAAATCATAAAAATGATTCTTAAAGTAAGAAAAAAGGCATTTCTATTCAAAAAAAAAAAACCGAAAAAAAAAGAAGAAAACGAAAAAAAATAGAAATAAGAGTTGTGATCCAAGGCAAATAAGAGTGTGCTTAAGAACCCTGGACACCTCTAATTGGGGACTTTAGCAAAGCTGAGTCACAATCTGAAAAGGTTCACCCAATTATGTGTCTGTGGCATGTATGTATCCGGTGGTAATACTGGAAGACAAAGTGCTTTGGGCCACAGCCAAAACTCATAAAATAGCTATGTTCAAGAATCATTATACTTAACTAGGAGAATCAATAACACTATCTGGATTCTAAGTTCCTAAAGAAGCCAATCATTCTGAATTTCAAAGGATAGAGTGAGATGCCAAAACTATTCAGAGGCAAAAAGCTAAAAGCCCCGCTCATCTACTGGACTTTACTATGAGTTTGTGTGTTTTTCTGTGATTTCAGGTATTTTCTGGCTGAAATTGAGGGACCTGAGCAAAAATCTGATTCAGAGACCAAAAAGGACTGCAGATGCTGTTGGATTCTGACCTCCCTGCACTCGAAGTGGTTTTTCTGGAGCTACAGAAGCCCAATTGGCGCGCTCTCAATGGCGTTGGAAAGTAGACATCCTGGGCTTTCCAGCAATATATGATAGTCCATACTTTGCCCAAGATTTGATGGCCCAAACT
>NC_029773.3:38154282-38155046 GCF_000817695.3 Arachis duranensis | reverse complement strand
CTGGCGTTTAACTCCAAGAAGAGTCTCTACACGAAAATGCTTCATTGCTCAGCCCAAGCACACACCAAGTGGGCCCGGAAGAGGATTTTTATGTCATTTACTCATTTCTGTACACCTTAGGCTACTAGTTTTCTATAAGTAGGACCTTTTACTATTGTATTAGGGAGTCTTTTCAATCTTTTGATTACTTTAGATCTCTAGATCATCTTTGGACATTTTAGTTCTTAGATCATTGGGAGGCTGGCCATTCGGCCATGCCTAGACCAGGTTCTTATGTATTTTCAACGGTGGAGCTTCTACACACCATAGATTAAGGTGTGGAGCTCTGCTGTACCTCGAGTATTAATGCAATTACTATTGTTCTTCCATTCAATTCCGCTTGTTCTTTATCCAAGATATCACTTGTTCTTCAACATGATGAAAGGTGATGATTGACGCCCATAACCATTCTCACTCATGAACAAAGTGACTGACAACCACTCTTGTTCTACAAGCATTCGAGGCTCTAGTGAATATCTCTTGGATTCCTGATTGCACGATGCATGGTTGATCGCCTGACAACCGAGTGCTCGTCTGACAAACGAGCCAACCATTCCGTGAGATCAGAGTCTTCGTGGTATAGGCGAGAACTGATGGCAGCATTCAAGAGAATCCGGAAGGTCTAACCTTGTCTGTGGTATTCTGAGTAGGATTCAATGACTGAATGACTGTGACGTGCTTCAAACTCCTGAGGGCGGGGCGTTAGTGACAGACGCAAAAGAATC